>NW_023367378.1:0-115550 GCF_902167145.1 Zea mays
CAACCCCCATTTTTGTCGAAAATAGCCATGAACGACCATTTTCAATAATACCGAAGGCTAACACCTACGGATTTTTGACCAAGAAATGGTCTCCACCAGAAATCCAAGAATGTGATCTATGGCAAGGAAACATATGTGGGGTGAGGTGTATGAGCCTCTGGTCGACGATCAATGGCCACACAACCCTAATTTTTGTCGAAAATAGCCATGAACGACCATTTTCAATGACACTGAAGGCTAACACCTACGAATTTTTGACCAAGAAATGGTCTCCACCATAAATCCAAGAATGTGATCTATGGCAAGGAAACATATGTGTAGTGAGGTGTATGAGCCTCTGGTCGAAGATCAATGGCCACACAACCCCCATTTTTGTCAAAAATAGCCATGAATGACCATTTTCAAAAATACCAAAGGCTAACACGTACGGATTTTTGACCAAGAAATGGTCTCCACCAGAAATCCAAGAATGTGATCTATGGCAAGGAAACATATGTGGGGTGAGGTGTACGAGCCTCTTGTCGATGATCAATGGCCACACAACCCCCATTTTGCCGAAAATAGCCATGAACGACCATTTTCAATAATACCGAAGGCTAACACATACGAGTTTTTAACCAAGAAATGGTCTCCACCAGAAATCCAAGAATGTGATCTATGGCAAGGAAACATATGTGGGGTGAGGTTTATGAGCCTCTAGTCGATGATAAATGGCCACACAACCCCCATTTTTTAAGAAAATAGCCATGAGCGACCTTGAAAATAGCCATGAGCGACCATTTTCAATAATACTAGAGGCTAACACCTATGGATTTTAGACCAAGAAATGGTCTCCACCAGAAATCCAAGAATGTGATCTATGGCAAGGAAACATATGTGGGGTGAGGTGTATGAGCGTCTGGTCGATGATCAATGGCCACACAACCCCCATTTTTGTCGAAAATAGCCATGAACGACCATTTTCAATAATACCGAATGCTAACACCTACGGATTTTTGACCAAGAAATGGTCTCCACCAGAAATCCAAGAATGTGATCTATGGCAAGGAAACATATGTGGGGTGAGGTGTATGAGCCTCTGGTCGACGATCAATGGCCACACAACCCTAATTTTTTGTCGAAAATAGCCATGAACGACCATTTTCAATGACACTGAAGGCTAACACCTACGGATTTTTGACCAAGAAATGGTCTCCACCATAAATCCAAGAATGTGATCTATGGCAAGGAAACATATGTGTAGTGAGGTGTATGAGCCTCTGGTCGAAGATCAATGGCCACACAACCCCCATTTTTGTCGAAAATAGCCATGAATGACCATTTTCAAAAATACTAAAGGCTAACACATTCGGATTTTTGCCCAAGAAATGGTCTCCACCAGAAATCCAAGAATGTGATCTATGGCAAGGAAACATATGTGGGGTGAGGTGTACGAGCCTCTGGTCGATGATCAATGGCCACAGAACCCCCATTTTGCCGAAAATAGCCATGAATGACCATTTTCAATAATACCGAAGGCTAACACGTACGAGTTTTTGACCAAGAAATGGTCTCCACCAAAAATCCAAGAATGTGATCTATGGCAAGGAAACATATGAGGGGTGAGATTTATGAGCCTCTAGTCGATGATAAATGGCCACACAACCCCCATTTTTTATGAAAATAGCCATGAGCGACCATTTTCAATAATATTAGAGGCTAAGACCTACGGATTTTTGACCAAGAAATGGTCTCCACCAGAAATCTAAGAATGTGATCTATGGCAAGAAAACATATGTGGGGTGAGGTGTATGAGCCTCTGGTCGATGATCAATGGCCACACAACCCACATTGTTGTCGAAAATAGCCATGAATGACCATTTACAATAATACCGAAGGCTAACACCTACGGATTTTTGACCAAGAAATGGTCTCCACCAGAAATCCAAGAATGTGATCTATGGCAAGGAAACATATGTGGGGTGAGGTGTATGAGCCTCTGGTCGATGATCAATGGCCACACAACCCCCATTTTTGTCGAAAATGGCCATGAACGACCACTTTCAATAATATCGAAGGCTAACACCTACGGATTTTTGACCAAGAAATGGTCTCCACCAGAAATCCAAGAATGTGATCTACGACAAGGAAACATATGTGGGGTGAGGTGTATGAGCCTCTGGTCGACGATCAATGGCCACACAACCCCCATTTTGCCGAAAATAGCCATGAATGACCATTTTCAATAATACCGAAGGCTAACACGTACGAGTTTTTAACCAAGAAATGGTTTCCACCAGAAATCCAAGAATGTAATCTATGGCAAGGAAACATATGTGGGGTGAGGTGTACGAGCCTCTGGTCGATGATCAATGGCCACACAACCCCCATTTTGCCGAAAATAACCATGAACGACCATTTTCAATAATACCGAAGGCTAACACGTACGAGTTTTTGACCAAGAAATGGTCTCCACCAAAAATCCAAGAATGTGATCTATGGCAAGGAAACATATGTGGGGTGAGATTTATGAGCCTCTAGTCGATGATAAATGGCCACACAACCCCCATTTTTTTATGAAAATAGCCATGAGCGACCATTTTCAATAATATTAGAGGCTAAGACCTACGGATTTTTGACCAAGAAATGGCCTCCACCAGAAATCCAAGAATGTGATCTATGGCAAGGCAACATATGTGGGGTGAGGTGTATGAGCCTATGGTCGATGATCAATGGCCACACAACCCCCATTTTTGTCGAAAATAGCCATGAATGACCATTTACAATAATACCGAAGGCTAACACCTACGGATTTTTGACCAAGAAATGGTCTCCACCAGAAATCCAAGAATGTGATCTATGGCAAGGAAACATATGTGGGGTGAGGTGTATGAGCCTCTGGTCGATGATCAATGGCCACACAACCCCCATTTTTGTCGAAAATAGCCATGAACGACCATTTTCAATAATATCGAAGGCTAACACCTACGGATTTTTGACCAAGAAATGGTCTCCACCAGAAATCCAAGAATGTGATCTACGACAAGGAAACATTTGTGGGGTGAGGTGTATGAGCCTCTGGTCGACGATCAATGGCCACACAACCCCCATTTTGCCGAAAATAGCCATGAATGACCATTTTCAATAATACCGAAGGCTAACACGTACGAGTTTTTAACCAAGAAATGGCTTCCACCAGAAATCCAAGAATGTAATCTATGGCAAGGAAACATATGTGGGGTGAGGTTTATGAGCCTCTAGTCGATGATAAATGGCCACACAACCCCCATTTTTTATGAAAATAGCCATGAGCGACCTTGAAAATAGCCATGAGCGACCATTTTCAATAATACTAGAGGCTAACACCTACGGATTTTAGACCAAGAAATGGTCTCCACCAGAAATCCAAGAATGTGATCTACGACAAGGAAACATATGTGGGGTGAGGTGTATGAGCCTCTGGTCGACGATCAATGGCCACACAACCCCCATTTTGCCGAAAATAGCCATGAATGACCATTTTCAATAATATCAAAGGCTAACACCTACGGATTTTTGACCAAGAAATGGTCTCCACCAGAAATCCAAGAATGTGATCTACGACAAGGAAACATATGTGGGGTGAGGTGTATGAGCCTCTGGTCGACGATCAATGGCCACACAACCCCCATTTTGCCGAAAATAGCCATGAATGACCATTTTCAATAATACCGAAGGCTAACACGTACGAGTTTTTAACCAAGAAATGGTTTCCACCAGAAATCCAAGAATGTAATCTATGGCAAGGAAACATATGTGGGGTGAGGTGTACGAGCCTCTGGTCGATGATCAATGGCCACACAACCCCCATTTTGCCGAAAATAACCATGAACGACCATTTTCAATAATACCGAAGGCTAACACGTACGAGTTTTTGACCAAGAAATGGTCTCCACCAAAAATCCAAGAATGTGATCTATGGCAAGGAAACATATGTGGGGTGAGATTTATGAGCCTCTAGTCGATGATAAATGGCCACACAACCCCCATTTTTTTATGAAAATAGCCATGAGCGACCATTTTCAATAATATTAGAGGCTAAGACCTACGGATTTTTGACCAAGAAATGGCCTCCACCAGAAATCCAAGAATGTGATCTATGGCAAGGCAACATATGTGGGGTGAGGTGTATGAGCCTATGGTCGATGATCAATGGCCACACAACCCCCATTTTTGTCGAAAATAGCCATGAATGACCATTTACAATAATACCGAAGGCTAACACCTACGGATTTTTGACCAAGAAATGGTCTCCACCAGAAATCCAAGAATGTGATCTATGGCAAGGAAACATATGTGGGGTGAGGTGTATGAGCCTCTGGTCGATGATCAATGGCCACACAACCCCCATTTTTGTCGAAAATAGCCATGAACGACCATTTTCAATAATATCGAAGGCTAACACCTACGGATTTTTGACCAAGAAATGGTCTCCACCAGAAATCCAAGAATGTGATCTACGACAAGGAAACATTTGTGGGGTGAGGTGTATGAGCCTCTGGTCGACGATCAATGGCCACACAACCCCCATTTTGCCGAAAATAGCCATGAATGACCATTTTCAATAATACCGAAGGCTAACACGTACGAGTTTTTAACCAAGAAATGGCTTCCACCAGAAATCCAAGAATGTAATCTATGGCAAGGAAACATATGTGGGGTGAGGTTTATGAGCCTCTAGTCGATGATAAATGGCCACACAACCCCCATTTTTTATGAAAATAGCCATGAGCGACCTTGAAAATAGCCATGAGCGACCATTTTCAATAATACTAGAGGCTAACACCTACGGATTTTAGACCAAGAAATGGTCTCCACCAGAAATCCAAGAATGTGATCTACGACAAGGAAACATATGTGGGGTGAGGTGTATGAGCCTCTGGTCGACGATCAATGGCCACACAACCCCCATTTTGCCGAAAATAGCCATGAATGACCATTTTCAATAATACCGAAGGCTAACACGTACGAGTTTTTAACCAAGAAATGGCTTCCACCAGAAATCCAAGAATGTAATCTATGGCAAGGAAACATATGCGGGGTGAGGTTTATGAGCCTCTAGTCGATGATAAATGGCCACACAACCCCCATTTTTTATGAAAATAGCCATGAGCGACCTTGAAAATAGCCATGAGCGACCATTTTCAATAATACTAGAGGCTAACACCTACGGATTTTAGACCAAGAAATGGTCTCCACCAGAAATCCAAGAATGTGATCTATGGCAAGGAAACATATGTGGGGTGAGGTGTATGAGCGTCTGGTCGATGATCAATGGACACACAACCCCCATTTTTGTCGAAAATAGCCATGAACGACCATTTTCAATAATACCGAAGGCCAACACCTACGGATTTTTGACCAAGAAATGGTCTCCACCAATAATCCAAGAATGTGATTTATGGCAAAGAAACATATGTGGGGTGAGGTGTATGAGCCTCTGGTCGACGATCAATGGCCACACAACCCTAATTTTTGTCGAAAATAGCCATGAACGACCATTTTCAATGACACTGAAGGCTAACACCTACGGATTTTTGACCAAGAAATGGTCTCCACCATAAATCCAAGAATGTGATCGATGGCAAGGAAACATATGTGTAGTGAGGTGTATGAGCCTCTGGTCGAAGATAATTGGCCACACAACCCCCATTTTTGTCGAAAATAGCCATGAATGACCATTTTCAAAAATACCAAAGGCTAACACGTACGGATTTTTGACCAAGAAATGGTCTCCACCATAAATCCAAGAATGTGATATATGGCAAGGAAACATATGTGGGGTGAGGTGTACGAGCCTCTGGTCGATGATCAATGGCCACACAACCCCCATTTTGCCGAAAATAGCCATGAACGACCATTTTCAATAATACCGAAGGCTAACACGTGCGAGTTTTTAACCAAGAAATGGTCTCCACCAGAAATCCAAGAATGTGATCTATGGCAATGAAACATATGTGGGGTGAGGTTTATGAGCCTCTAGTCGATGATAAATGGCCACACAACCCCCATTTTTTATGAAAATAGCCATGAGCGACCTTGAAAATAGCCATGAGCGACCATTTTCAATAATACTAGAGGCTAACACCTACGGATTTTAGACCAAGAAATGGTCTCCACCAGAAATCCAAGAATGTGATCTATGGCAAGGAAACATATGTGGGGTGAGGTGTATGAGCGTCTGGTCGATGATCAATGGCCACACAACCCCCATTTTTGTCGAAAATAGCCATGAACGACCATTTTCAATAATACCTAAGGCTAACACCTACGGATTTTTGACCAAGAAATGGTCTCCACCAGAAATCCAAGAATGTGATCTATGGCAAGGAAACATATGTGGGGTGAGGTGTATGAGCCTCTGGTCGACGATCAATGGCCACACAACCCTAATTTTTGTCGAAAATAGCCATGAACGACCATTTTCAATGACACTGAAGGCTAACACCTACGGATTTTTGACCAAGAAATGGTCTCCACCATAAATCCAAGAATGTGATCTATGGCAAGGAAACATATGTGTAGTGAGGTGTATGAGCCTCTGGTCGAAGATCAATGGCCACACAACCCCCATTTTTGTCGAAAATAGCCATGAATTACCATTTTCAAAAATACCAAAGGCTAACACATTCGGATTTTTGCCCAAGAAATGGTCTCCACCAGAAATCCAAGAATGTGATCTATGGCAAGGAAACATATGTGGGGTGAGGTGTACGAGCCTCTGGTCGATGATCAATGGCCATAGAACCCCCATTTTGCCGAAAATAGCCATGAACGACCATTTTCAATAATACCGAAGGCTAACACGTACGAGTTTTTGACCAAGAAATGGTCTCCACCAAAAATCCAAGAATGTGATCTATGGCAAGGAAACATATGTGGGGTGAGATTTATGAGCCTCTAGTCGATGATAAATGGCCACACAACCCCCATTTTTTTATGAAAATAGCCATGAGCGACCATTTTCAATAATATTAGAGGCTAAGACCTACGGATTTTTGACCAAGAAATGGTCTCCACCAGTAATCCAAGAATGTGATCTATGGCAAGGAAACATATGTGGGGTGAGGTGTATGAGCCTCTGGTCGATGATCAATGGCCACACAACCCCCATTTTTGTCGAAAATAGCCATGAATGACCATTTACAATAATACCGAAGGCTAACACCTACGGATTTTTGACCAAGAAATGGTCTCCACCAGAAATCCAAGAATGTGATCTATGGCAAGGAAACATATGTGGGGTGAGGTGTATGAGCCTCTGGTCGATGATCAATGGCCACACAACTCCCATTTTTGTCGAAAATAGCCATGAACGACCATTTTCAATAATATCGAAGGCTAACACCTACGGATTTTTGACCAAGAAATGGTCTCCACCAGAAATCCAAGAATGTGATCTACGACAAGGAAACATATGTGGGGTGAGGTGTATGAGCCTCTGGTCGACGATCAATGGCCACACAACCCCCATTTTGCCGAAAATAGCCATGAATGACCATTTTCAATAATACCAAAGGCTAACACGTATGAGTTTTTAACCAAGAAATGGTTTCCACCAGAAATCCAAGAATGTAATCTATGGCTAGGAAACATATGTGGGGTGAGGTTTATGAGCCTCTAGTCGATGATAAATGGCCACACAACCCCCATTTTTTATGAAAATAGCCATGAGCGACCTTGAAAATAGCCATGAGCGACCATTTTCAATAATATTAGAGGCTAAGACCTACGGATTTTTGACCAAGAAATGGTCTCCACCAGAAATCCAAGAATGTGATCTATGGCAAGGAAACATATGTGGGGTGAGGTGTATGAGCCTCTGGTCGATGATCAATGGCCACACAACCCCCATTTTTGTCGAAAATAGCCATGAATGACCATTTACAATAATACCGAAGGCTAACACCTACGGATTTTTGACCAAGAAATGGTCTCCACCAGAAATCCAAGAATGTGATCTATGGCAAGGAAACATATGTGGGGTGAGGTGTATGAGCCTCTGGTCGATAATCAATGGCCACACAACCCCCATTTTTGTCGAAAATAGCCATGAACGACCATTTTCAATAATATCGAAGGCTAACACCTATGGATTTTTGACCAAGAAATGGTCTCCACCAGAAATCCAAGAATGTGATCTACGACAAGGAAACATATGTGGGGTGAGGTGTATGAGCCTCTGGTCGACGATCAATGGCCACACAACCCCCATTTTGCCGAAAATAGCCATGAATGACCATTTTCAATAATACCGAAGGCTAACACGTACGAGTTTTTAACCAAGAAATGGTTTCCACCAGAAATCCAAGAATGTAATCTATGGCAAGGAAACATATGTGGGGTGAGGTTTATGAGCCTCTAGTCGATGATAAATGGCCACACAACCCCCATTTTTTATGAAAATAGCCATGAGCGACCTTGAAAATAGCCATGAGCGACCATTTTCAATAATACTAGAGGCTAACACCTACGGATTTTAGACCAAGAAATGGTCTCCACCAGAAATCCAAGAATGTGATCTATGGCAAGGAAACATATGTGGGGTGAGGTGTATGAGCGTCTGGTCGATGATCAATGGCCACACAACCCCCATTTTTGTCGAAAATAGCCATGAACGACCATTTTCAATAATACCGAAGGCTAACACCTACGGAATTTTGACCAAGAAATGGTCTCCACCAGAAATCCAAGAATGTGATCTATGGCAAGGAAACATATGTGGGGTGAGGTGTATGAGCCTCTGGTCGACGATCAATGGCCACACAACCCCCATTTTTTATGAAAATAGCCATGAGCGACCTTGAAAATAGCCATGAGCGACCATTTTCAATAATACTAAAGGCTAACACCTACGGATTTTAGACCAAGAAATGGTCTCCACCAGAAATCCAAGAATGTGATCTATGGCAAGGAAACATATGTGGGGTGAGGTGTATGAGCGTCTGGTCGATGATCAATGGCCACACAACCCCCATTTTTGTCGAAAATAGCCATGAACGACCATTTTCAATAATACCGAAGGCTAACACCTACGGATTTTTGACCAAGAAATGGTCTCCACCAGAAATCCAAGAATGTGATCTATGGCAAGGAAACATATGTGGGGTGAGGTGTATGAGCCTCTGGTCGATGATAAATGGCCACACAACCCCCATTTTTGTCGAAAATAGCCATGAACGACCATTTTCAATAATATCGAAGGCTAACACCTACGGATTTTTGACCAAGAAATGGTCTCCACCAGAAATCCAAGAATGTGATCTACGACAAGGAAACATATGTGGGGTGAGGTGTATGAGCCTCTGGTCGACGATCAATGGCCACACAACCCCCATTTTGCCGAAAATAGCCATGAATGACCATTTTCAATAATATCGAAGGCTAACACCTACGGATTTTTGACCAAGAAATGGTCTCCACCAGAAATCCAAGAATGTGATCTACGACAAGGAAACATATGTGGGGTGAGGTGTATGAGCCTTTGGTCGACGATCAATGGCCACACAACCCCCATTTTGCCGAAAATAGCCATGAATGACCATTTTCAATAATACCGAAGGCTAACACGTACGAGTTTTTAACCAAGAAATGGTTTCCACCAGAAATCCAAGAATGTAATCTATGGCAAGGAAACATATGTGGGGTGAGGTTTATCAGCCTCTAGTCGATGATAAATGGCCACACAACCCCCATTTTTTATGAAAATAGCCATGAGCGACCTTGAAAATAGCCATGAGCGACCATTTTCAATAATACTAGAGGCTAACACCTACGGATTTTAGACCAAGAAATGGTCTCCACCAGAAATCCAAGAATATGATCTATGGCAAGGAAACATATGTGGGGTGAGGTGTATGAGCGTCTGGTCGATGATCAATGGCCACACAACCCCCATTTTTGTCGAAAATAGCCATGAACGACCATTTTCAATAATACCGAAGGCTAACACCTACGGATTTTTGACCAAGAAATGGTCTCCACCAGAAATCCAAGAATGTGATCTATGGCAAGGAAACATATGTGGGGTGAGGTGTATGAGCCTCTGGTCGATGATCAATGGCCACACAACCTCCATTTTTGTCGAAAATAGCCATGAACGACCATTTTCAATAATATCGAAGGCTAACACCTACTGATTTTTGACCAAGAAATGGTCTCCACCAGAAATCCAAGAATGTGATCTACGACAAGGAAACATATGTGGGGTGAGGTGTATGAGCCTCTGGTCGACGATCAATGGCCACACAACCCCCATTTTGCCGAAAATAGCCATGAATGACCATTTTCAATAATATCGAAGGCTAACACCTACAGATTTTTGACCAAGAAATGGTCTCCACCAGAAATCCAAGAATGTGATCTACGACAAGGAAACATATGTGGGGTGAGGTGTATGAGCCTCTGGTCGACGATCAATGGCCACACAACCCCCATTTTGCCGAAAATAGCCATGAATGACCATTTTCAATAATACCGAAGGCTAACACGTACGAGTTTTTAACCAAGAAATGGTTTCCACCAGAAATCCAATAATGTAATCTATGGCAATGAAACATAGGTGGGGTGAGGTTTATGAGCCTGTAGTCGATGATAAATGGCCACACAACCCCCATTTTTTATGAAAATAGCCATGAGCAACCTTGAAAATAGCCATGAGCGACCATTTTCAATAATACTAGAGGCTAACACCTACGGATTTTAGACCAAGAAATGGTCTCCACCAGAAATCCAAGAATGTGATCTATGGCAAGGAAACATATGTGGGGTGAGGTGTATGAGCGTCTGGTCGATGATCAATGGCCACACAACCCCCATTTTTGTCGAAAATAGCCATGAACGACCATTTTCAATAATACCGAAGGCTAACACCTACGGATTTTTTACCAAGAAATGGTCTCCACCAGAAATCCAAGAATGTGATCTATGGCAAGGAAACATATGTGGGGTGAGGTGTATGAGCCTCTAGTCGATGATCAATGGCCACACAACCCCCATTTTTGTCGAAAATAGCCATGAATGACCATTTTCAAAAATACCAAAGGCTAACACGTACGGATTTTTGACCAAGAAATGGTCTCCACCAGAAATCCAAGAATGTGATCTATGGCAAGGAAACATATGTGGGGTGAGGTGTACGAGCCTCTGGTCGATGATCAATGGCCACACAACACCCATTTTGCCAAAAATAGCCATGAATGACCATTTTCAATAATACCGAAGGCTAACACGTACGAGTTTTTAACCAAGAAATGGTCTCCACCAGAAATCCAAGAATGTGATCTATGGCAAGGAAACATATGTGGGGTGAGGTGTATGAGCGTCTGGTCGATGATCAATGGCCACACAACCCCCATTTTTGTCGAAAATAGCCATGAACGACCATTTTCAATAATACCGAAGGCTAACACCTACGGATTTTTGACCAAGAAATGGTCTCCACCAGAAATCCAAGAATGTGATCTATGGCAAGGAAACATATGTGGGGTGAGGTGTATGAGCCTCTGGTCGACGATCAATGGCCACACAACCCTAATTTTTGTCGAAAATAGCCATGAACGACCATTTTCAATGACATTGAAGGCTAACACCTACGGATTTTTGACCAAGAAATGGTCTCCACCATAAATCCAAGAATGTGATCTATGGCAAGGAAACATATGTGTAGTGAGGTGTATGAGCCTCTGGTCGATGATCAATGGCCACACAACCCCCATTTTTGTCAAAAATAGCCATGAATGACCATTTACAATAATACCGAAGGCTAACACCTACGGATTTTTGACCAAGAAATGGTCTCCACCAGAAATCCAAGAATATGATCTATGGCAAGGAAACATATGTGGGGTGAGGTGTATGAGCCTCTGGTCGACGATCAATGGCCACACAACCCCCATTTTGCCGAAAATAGCCATGAATGACCATTTTCAATAATACTGAAGGCTAACACGTACGAGTTTTTAACCAAGAAATGGTCTCCACCAGAAATCCAAGAATGTAATCTATGGCAAGGAACCATATGTGGGGTGAGGTTTATGAGCCTCTAGTCGATGATAAATGGCCACACAAGCTCCATTTTTTATGAAAATAGCCATGAGCGACCTTGAAAATAGCCATGAGCGACCATTTTCAATAATACTAGAGGCTAACACCTACGGATTTTAGACCAAGAAATGGTCTCCACCAGAAATCCAAGAGTGTGATCTATGGCAAGGAAACATATGTGGGGTGAGGTGTATGAGCGTCTGGTCGATGATCAATGGCCAAACAACCCCCATTTTTGTCGAAAATAGCCATGAATGACCATTTTCAATAATACCGAAGGCTAACACCTACGGATTTTTGACCAAGAAATGGTCTCCACCAGAAATCCAAGAATGTGATCTATGGCAAGGAAACATATGTGGGGTGAGGTGTATGAGCCTCTAGTCGATGATCAATGGCCACACAACCCCCATTTTTGTCGAAAATAGCCATGAATGATCATTTTCAAAAATACCAAAGGCTAACACGTACGGATTTTTGACCAAGAAATGGTCTCCACCAGAAATCCAAGAATGTGATCTATGGCAAGGAAACATATGTGTAGTGAGGTGTATGAGCCTCTAGTCGATGATCAATGGCCACACAACCCCCATTTTTGTCGAAAATAGCCATGAATGACCATTTACAATAATACCGAAGGCTAACACCTACGGATTTTTGACCAAGAAATGGTCTCCACCAGAAATTCAAGAATATGATCTATGGCAAGGAAACATATGTGGGGTGAGGTGTATGAGCCTCTGGTCGACGATCAATGGCCACACAACCCCCATTTTGCCGAAAATAGCCATGAATGACCATTTTCAATAATACTGAAGGCTAACACGAACGAGTTTTTAACCAAGAAATGGTCTCCACCAGAAATCCAAGAATGTAATCTATGGCAAGGAACCATATGTGGGGTGAGGTTTATGAGCCTCTAGTCGATGATAAATGGCCACACAAGCTCCATTTTTTATGAAAATAGCCATGAGCGACCTTGAAAATAGCCATGAGCGACCATTTTCAATAATACTAGAGGCTAACACCTACGGATTTTAGACCAAGAAATGGTCTCCACCAGAAATCCAAGAGTGTGATCTATGGCAAGGAAACATATGTGGGGTGAGGTGTATGAGCGTCTGGTCGATGATCAATGGCCAAACAACCCCCATTTTTGTCGAAAATAGCCATGAATGACCATTTTCAATAATACCGAAGGCTAACACCTACGGATTTTTGACCAAGAAATGGTCTCCACCAGAAATCCAAGAATGTGATCTATGGCAAGGAAACATATGTGGGGTGAGGTGTATGAGCCTCTAGTCGATGATCAATGGCCACACAACCCCCATTTTTGTCGAAAATAGCCATGAATGATCATTTTCAAAAATACCAAAGGCTAACACGTACGGATTTTTGACCAAGAAATGGTCTCCACCAGAAATCCAAGAATGTGATCTATGGCAAGGAAACATATGTGTAGTGAGGTGTATGAGCCTCTGGTCGATGATCAATGGCCACACAACCCCCATTTTTGTCGAAAATAGCCATGAATGACCATTTACAATAATACCGAAGGCTAACACCTACGGATTTTTGACCAAGAAATGGTCTCCACCAGAAATTCAAGAATATGATCTATGGCAAGGAAACATATGTGGGGTGAGGTGTATGAGCCTCTGGTCGACGATCAATGGCCACACAACCCCCATTTTGCCGAAAATAGCCATGAATGACCATTTTCAATAATACTGAAGGCTAACACGTACGAGTTTTTAACCAAGAAATGGTCTCCACCAGAAATCCAAGAATGTAATCTATGGCAAGGAACCATATGTGGGGTGAGGTTTATGAGCCTCTAGTCGATGATAAATGGCCACACAAGCTCCATTTTTTATGAAAATAGCCATGAGCGACCTTGAAAATAGCCAAGAGCGACCATTTTCAATAATACTAGAGGCTAACACCTACGGATTTTAGACCAAGAAATGGTCTCCACCAGAAATCCAAGAGTGTGATCTATGGCAAGGAAACATATGTGGGGTGAGGTGTATGAGCGTCTGGTCGATGATCAATGGCCAAACAACCCCCATTTTTGTCGAAAATAGCCATGAATGACCATTTTCAATAATACCGAAGGCTAACACCTACGGATTTTTGACCAAGAAATGGTCTCCACCAGAAATCCAAGAATGTGATCTATGGCAAGGAAACATATGTGGGGTGAGGTGTATGAGCCTCTAGTCGATGATCAATGGCCACACAACCCCCATTTTTGTCGAAAATAGCCATGAATGATCATTTTCAAAAATACCAAAGGCTAACACGTACGGATTTTTGACCAAGAAATGGTCTCCACCAGAAATCCAAGAATGTGATCTATGGCAAGGAAACATATGTGTAGTGAGGTGTATGAGCCTCTGGTCGATGATCAATGGCCACACAACCCCCATTTTTGTCGAAAATAGCCATGAATGACCATTTACAATAATACCGAAGGCTAACACCTACGGATTTTTGACCAAGAAATGGTCTCCACCAGAAATCCAAGAATATGATCTATGGCAAGGAAACATATGTGGGGTGAGGTGTATGAGCCTCTGGTCGACGATCAATGGCCACACAACCCCCATTTTGCCGAAAATAGCCATGAATGACCATTTTCAATAATACTGAAGGCTAACACGTACGAGTTTTTAACCAAGAAATGGTCTCCACCAGAAATCCAAGAATGTAATCTATGGCAAGGAACCATATCTGGGGTGAGGTTTATGAGCCTCTAGTCGATGATAAATGGCCACACAAGCTCCATTTTTTATGAAAATAGCCATGAGCGACCTTGAAAATAGCCATGAGCGACCATTTTCAATAATACTAGAGGCTAACACCTACGGATTTTAGACCAAGAAATGGTCTCCACCAGAAATCCAAGAGTGTGATCTATGGCAAGGAAACATATGTGGGGTGAGGTGTATGAGCGTCTGGTTGATGATCAATGGCCAAACAACCCCCATTTTTGTCGAAAATAGCCATGAATGACCATTTTCAATAATACCGAAGGCTAACACCTACGGATTTTTGACCAAGAAATGGTCTCCACCAGAAATCCAAGAATGTGATCTATGGCAAGGAAACATATGTGGGGTGAGGTGTATGAGCCTCTAGTCGATGATCAATGGCCACACAACCCCCATTTTTGTCGAAAATAGCCATGAATGATCATTTTCAAAAATACCAAAGGCTAACACGTACGGATTTTTGACCAAGAAATGGTCTCCACCAGAAATCCAAGAATGTGATCTATGGCAAGGAAACATATGTGGGGTGAGGTGTACGAGCCTCTGGTCGATGATCAATGGCCACACAACCCCCATTTTGCCAAAAATAGCCATGAATGACCATTTTCAATAATACCGAAGGCTAACACGTACGAGTTTTTAACCAAGAAATGGTTTCAACCAGAAATCCAAGAATGTAATCTATGGCAAGGAAACATATGTGGGGTGAGGTTTATGAGCCTCTAGTCGATGATAAATGGCCACACAACCCCCATTTTTTATGAAAATAGCCATGAGCGACCTTGAAAATAGCCATGAGCGACCATTTTCAATAATACTAGAGGCTAACACCTACGGATTTTAGACCAAGAAATGGTCTCCACCAGAAATCCAAGAATGTGATCTATGGCAAGGAAACATATGTGGGGTGAGGTGTATGAGCGTCTGGTCGATGATCAATGGCCACACAACCCCCATTTTTGTCGAAAATAGCCATGAACGACCATTTTCAATAATACCGAAGGCTAACACCTACGGATTTTTGACCAAGAAATGGTCTCCACCAGAAATCCAAGAATGTGATCTATGGCAAGGAAACATATGTGGGGTGAGGTGTATGAGCCTCTGGTCGACGATCAATGGCCACACAACCCCCATTTTTTATGAAAATAGCCATGAGCGACCTTGAAAATAGCCATGAGCGACCATTTTCAATAATACTAGAGGCTAACACCTACGGATTTTAGACCAAGAAATGGTCTCCACCAGAAATCCAAGAATGTGATCTATGGCAAGGAAACATATGTGGGGTGAGGTGTATGAGCGTCTGGTCGATGATCAATGGCCACACAACCCCCATTTTTGTCGAAAATAGCCATGAATGATCATTTTCAAAAATACCAAAGGCTAACACGTACGGATTTTTGACCAAGAAATGGTCTCCACCAGAAATCCAAGAATGTGATCTATGGCAAGGAAACATATGTGTAGTGAGGTGTATGAGCCTCTGGTCGATGATCAATGGCCACACAACCCCCATTTTTGTCGAAAATAGCCATGAATGACCATTTACAATAATACCGAAGGCTAACACCTACGGATTTTTGACCAAGAAATGGTCTCCACCAGAAATTCAAGAATATGATCTATGGCAAGGAAACATATGTGGGGTGAGGTGTATGAGCCTCTGGTCGACGATCAATGGCCACACAACCCCCATTTTGCCGAAAATAGCCATGAATGACCATTTTCAATAATACTGAAGGCTAACACGAACGAGTTTTTAACCAAGAAATGGTCTCCACCAGAAATCCAAGAATGTAATCTATGGCAAGGAACCATATGTGGGGTGAGGTTTATGAGCCTCTAGTCGATGATAAATGGCCACACAAGCTCCATTTTTTATGAAAATAGCCATGAGCGACCTTGAAAATAGCCATGAGCGACCATTTTCAATAATACTAGAGGCTAACACCTACGGATTTTAGACCAAGAAATGGTCTCCACCAGAAATCCAAGAGTGTGATCTATGGCAAGGAAACATATGTGGGGTGAGGTGTATGAGCGTCTGGTCGATGATCAATGGCCAAATAACCCCCATTTTTGTCGAAAATAGCCATGAATGACCATTTTCAATAATACCGAAGGCTAACACCTACGGATTTTTGACCAAGAAATGGTCTCCACCAGAAATCCAAGAATGTGATCTATGGCAAGGAAACATATGTGGGGTGAGGTGTATGAGCCTCTAGTCGATGATCAATGGCCACACAACCCCCATTTTTGTCGAAAATAGCCATGAATGATCATTTTCAAAAATACCAAAGGCTAACACGTACGGATTTTTGACCAAGAAATGGTCTCCACCAGAAATCCAAGAATGTGATCTATGGCAAGGAAACATATGTGTAGTGAGGTGTATGAGCCTCTGGTCGATGATCAATGGCCACACAACCCCCATTTTTGTCGAAAATAGCCATGAATGACCATTTACAATAATACCGAAGGCTAACACCTACGGATTTTTGACCAAGAAATGGTCTCCACCAGAAATTCAAGAATATGATCTATGGCAAGGAAACATATGTGGGGTGAGGTGTATGAGCCTCTGGTCGACGATCAATGGCCACACAACCCCCATTTTGCCGAAAATAGCCATGAATGACCATTTTCAATAATACTGAAGGCTAACACGTACGAGTTTTTAACCAAGAAATGGTCTCCACCAGAAATCCAAGAATGTAATCTATGGCAAGGAACCATATGTGGGGTGAGGTTTATGAGCCTCTAGTCGATGATAAATGGCCACACAAGCTCCATTTTTTATGAAAATAGCCATGAGCGACCTTGAAAATAGCCAAGAGCGACCATTTTCAATAATACTAGAGGCTAACACCTACGGATTTTAGACCAAGAAATGGTCTCCACCAGAAATCCAAGAGTGTGATCTATGGCAAGGAAACATATGTGGGGTGAGGTGTATGAGCGTCTGGTCGATGATCAATGGCCAAACAACCCCCATTTTTGTCGAAAATAGCCATGAATGACCATTTTCAATAATACCGAAGGCTAACACCTACGGATTTTTGACCAAGAAATGGTCTCCACCAGAAATCCAAGAATGTGATCTATGGCAAGGAAACATATGTGGGGTGAGGTGTATGAGCCTCTAGTCGATGATCAATGGCCACACAACCCCCATTTTTGTCGAAAATAGCCATGAATGATCATTTTCAAAAATACCAAAGGCTAACACGTACGGATTTTTGACCAAGAAATGGTCTCCACCAGAAATCCAAGAATGTGATCTATGGCAAGGAAACATATGTGTAGTGAGGTGTATGAGCCTCTGGTCGATGATCAATGGCCACACAACCCCCATTTTTGTCGAAAATAGCCATGAATGACCATTTACAATAATACCGAAGGCTAACACCTACGGATTTTTGACCAAGAAATGGTCTCCACCAGAAATCCAAGAATATGATCTATGGCAAGGAAACATATGTGGGGTGAGGTGTATGAGCCTCTGGTCGACGATCAATGGCCACACAACCCCCATTTTGCCGAAAATAGCCATGAATGACCATTTTCAATAATACTGAAGGCTAACACGTACGAGTTTTTAACCAAGAAATGGTCTCCACCAGAAATCCAAGAATGTAATCTATGGCAAGGAACCATATGTGGGGTGAGGTTTATGAGCCTCTAGTCGATGATAAATGGCCACACAAGCTCCATTTTTTATGAAAATAGCCATGAGCGACCTTGAAAATAGCCATGAGCGACCATTTTCAATAATACAAGAGGCTAACACCTACGGATTTTAGACCAAGAAATGGTCTCCACCAGAAATCCAAGAGTGTGATCTATGGCAAGGAAACATATGTGGGGTGAGGTGTATGAGCGTCTGGTTGATGATCAATGGCCAAACAACCCCCATTTTTGTCGAAAATAGCCATGAATGACCATTTTCAATAATACCGAAGGCTAACACCTACGGATTTTTGACCAAGAAATGGTCTCCACCAGAAATCCAAGAATGTGATCTATGGCAAGGAAACATATGTGGGGTGAGGTGTATGAGCCTCTAGTCGATGATCAATGGCCACACAACCCCCATTTTTGTCGAAAATAGCCATGAATGATCATTTTCAAAAATACCAAAGGCTAACACGTACGGATTTTTGACCAAGAAATGGTCTCCACCAGAAATCCAAGAATGTGATCTATGGCAAGGAAACATATGTGGGGTGAGGTGTACGAGCCTCTGGTCGATGATCAATGGCCACACAACCCCCATTTTGCCAAAAATAGCCATGAATGACCATTTTCAATAATACCGAAGGCTAACACGTACGAGTTTTTAACCAAGAAATGGTTTCAACCAGAAATCCAAGAATGTAATCTATGGCAAGGAAACATATGTGGGGTGAGGTTTATGAGCCTCTAGTCGATGATAAATGGCCACACAACCCCCATTTTTTATGAAAATAGCCATGAGCGACCTTGAAAATAGCCATGAGCGACCATTTTCAATAATACTAGAGGCTAACACCTACGGATTTTAGACCAAGAAATGGTCTCCACCAGAAATCCAAGAATGTGATCTATGGCAAGGAAACATATGTGGGGTGAGGTGTATGAGCGTCTGGTCGATGATCAATGGCCACACAACCCCCATTTTTGTCGAAAATAGCCATGAACGACCATTTTCAATAATACCGAAGGCTAACACCTACGGATTTTTGACCAAGAAATGGTCTCCACCAGAAATCCAAGAATGTGATCTATGGCAAGGAAACATATGTGGGGTGAGGTGTATGAGCCTCTGGTCGACGATCAATGGCCACACAACCCCCATTTTTTATGAAAATAGCCATGAGCGACCTTGAAAATAGCCATGAGCGACCATTTTCAATAATACTAGAGGCTAACACCTACGGATTTTAGACCAAGAAATGGTCTCCACCAGAAATCCAAGAATGTGATCTATGGCAAGGAAACATATGTGGGGTGAGGTGTATGAGCGTCTGGTCGATGATCAATGGCCACACAACCCCCATTTTTGTCGAAAATAGCCATGAACGACCATTTTCAATAATACCGAAGGCTAACACCTACTGATTTTTGACCAAGAAATGGTTTCCACCAGAAATCCAAGAATGTGATCTATGGCAAGGAAACATATGTGGGGTGAGGTGTATGAGCCTCTGGTCGATGATCAATGGCCACACAACCCCCATTTTTGTCGAAAATAGCCATGAACGACCATTTTCAATAATATCGAAGGCTAACACCTACGGATTTTTGACCAAGAAATGGTCTCCACCAGAAATCCAAGAATGTGATCTACGACAAGGAAACATATGTGGGGTGAGGTGTATGAGCCTCTGGTCGACGATCAATGGCCACACAACCCCCATTTTGCCGAAAATAGCCATGAATGACCATTTTCAATAATATCGAAGGCTAACACCTATGGATTTTTGACCAAGAAATGGTCTCCACCAGAAATCCAAGAATGTGATCTACGACAAGGAAACATATGTGGGGTGAGGTGTATGAGCCTCTGGTCGACGATCAATGGCCACACAACCCCCATTTTGCCGAATATAGCCATGAATGACCATTTTCAATAATACCGAAGGCTAACACGTACGAGTTTTTAACCAAGAAATGGTTTCCACCAGAAATCCAAGAATGTAATCTATGGCAAGGAAACATATGTGGGGTGAGGTTTATGAGCCTCTAGTCGATGATAAATGGCCACACAACCCCCATTTTTTATGAAAATAGCCATGAGCGACCTTGAAAATAGCCATGAGCGACCATTTTCAATAATACTAGAGGCTAACACCTACGGATTTTAGACCAAGAAATGGTCTCCACCAGAAATCCAAGAATGTGATCTATGGCAAGGAAACATATGTGGGGTGAGGTGTATGAGCGTCTGGTCGATGATCAATGGCCACACAACCCCCATTTTTGTCGAAAATAGCCATGAATGACCATTTTCAATAATATCAAAGGCTAACACCTACGGATTTTTGACCAAGAAATGGTCTCCACCAGAAATCCAAGAATGTGATCTATGGCAAGGAAACATATGTGGGGTGAGGTGTATGAGCGTCTGGTCGATGATCAATGGCCACACAACCCCCATTTTTGTCGAAAATAGCCATGAACGACCATTTTCAATAATACCGAAGGCTAACACCTACGGATTTTTTACCAAGAAATGGTCTCCACCAAAAATCCAAGAATGTGATCTATGGCAAGGAAACTTATGTGGGGTGAGGTGTATGAGGCAAAATGGGGGTTGTGTGGCCATTGATCGTCGACCAGAGGCTCATACACCTCACCCCACATATGTTTCCTTGTCGTAGATCACATTCTTGGATTTCTTGTGGAGACCATTTCTTGGTCAAAAATCCTTAGGTGTTAGCCTTCGATATTATTGAAAATGGTCATTCATGGCTATTTTCGGTAAAATGGAGGTTGTGTGGCCATTGATCGTCGACCAGAGGCTCATACACCTCACCCCACATATGTTTCCTTGTCGTAGATCACATTCTTGGATTTCTGGTGGAGACCATTTCTTGGTCAAAAATCCGTAGGTGTTAGCCTTCGATATTATTGAAAATGGTCGTTCATGGCTATTTTCGACAAAAATGGAGGTTGTGTGGCCATTGATCATCGACCAGAGGCTCATACACCTCACCCCACATATGTTTCCTTGCCATAGATCACATTCTTGGATTTCTGGTGGAGACCATTTCTTGGTAAAAAATCCGTAGGTGTTAGCCTTCGGTATTATTGAAAATGGTCGTTCATGGCTATTTTCGACAAAAATGGGGGTTGTGTGGCCATTGATCATCGACCAGACGCTCATACACCTCACCCCACATATGTTTCCTTGCCATAGATCACATTCTTGGATTTCTGGTGGAGACCATTTCTTGGTCAAAAATCCGTAGGTGTTAGCCTTCAATATTATTGAAAATGGTCGTTCATGGCTATTTTCGACAAAAATGGGGGTTGTGTGGCCATTGATCATCGACCAGACGCTCATACACCTCACCCCACATATGTTTCCTTGCCATAGATCACATTCTTGGATTTCTGGTGGAGACCATTTCTTGGTCTAAAATCCGTAGGTGTTAGCCTCTAGTATTATTGAAAATGGTCGCTCATGGCTATTTTCAAGGTCGCTCATGGCTATTTTCATAAAAAATGGGGGTTGTGTGGCCATTTATCATCGACTAGAGGCTCATAAACCTCACCCCACATATGTTTCCTTGCCATAGATTACATTCTTGGATTTCTGGTGGAAACCATTTCTTGGTTAAAAACTCGTACGTGTTAGCCTTCGGTATTATTGAAAATGGTCATTCATGGCTATTTTCGGCAAAATGGGGGTTGTGTGGCCATTGATCGTCGACCAGAGGCTCATACACCTAACCCCACATATGTTTCCTTGTCGTAGATCACATTCTTGGATTTCTGGTGGAGACCATTTCTTGGTCAAAAATCCGTAGGTGTTAGCCTTCGATATTATTGAAAATGGTCATTCATGGCTATTTTCGGCAAAATGGGGGTTGTGTGCCATTGATCGTCGACCAGAGGCTCATACACCTCACCCCACATACGTTTCCTTGTCGTAGATCACATTCTTGGATTTCTGGTGGAGACCATTTCTTGGTCAAAAATCCGTAGGTGTTAGCCTTCGATATTATTGAAAATGGTCGTTCATGGCTATTTTCGACAAAAATGGGGGTTGTGTGGCCATTGATCATCGACCAGAGGCTCATACACCTCACCCCACATATGTTTCCTTGCCATAGATCACATTCTTGGATTTCTGGTGGAGACCATTTCTTGGTCAAAAATCCGTAGGTGTTAGCCTTCGGTATTTTTGAAAATGGTCGTTCATGGCTATTTTCGACAAAAATGGGGGTTGTGTGGCCATTGATCATCGACCAGACGCTCATACACCTCACCCCACATATGTTTCCTTGCCATAGATCACATTCTTGGATTTCTGGTGGAGACCATTTCTTGGTCTAAAATCCGTAGGTGTTAGCCTCTAGTATTATTGAAAATGGTCGCTCATGGCTATTTTCATAAAAAATGGGGGTTGTGTGGCCATTGATCGTCGACCAGAGGCTCATACACCTCACCCCACATATGTTTCCTTGCCATAGATCACATTCTTGGATTTCTGGTGGAGACCATTTCTTGGTCAAAAATCCGTAGGTGTTAGCCTTCGGTATTATTGAAAATGGTCGTTCATGGCTATTTTCGACAAAAATGGTGGTTGTGTGGCCATTGATCATCGACCAGACGCTCATACACCTCACCCCACATATATTTCCTTGCCATAGATCACATTCTTGGATTTCTGGTGGAGACCAATTCTTGGTCTAAAATCCGTAGGTGTTAGCCTCTAGTATTATTGAAAATGGTCGCTCATGGCTATTTTCAAGGTCGCTCATGGCTATTTTCATAAAAAATGGGGGTTGTGTGGCCATTTATCATCGACTAGAGGCTCATAAACCTCACCCCACATATGTTTCCTTGCCATAGATTACATTCTTGGATTTCTGGTGGAAACCATTTCTTGGTTAAAAACTCGTACGTGTTAGCCTTCGGTATTATTGAAAATGGTCATTCATGGCTATTTTTGGCAAATGGGGGTTGTGTGGCCATTGATCATCGACCAGAGGCTCGTACACCTCACCCCACATATGTTTCCTTGCCATAGATCACATTCTTGGATTTCTGGTGGAGACCATTTCTTGGTCAAAAATCCGTACGTGTTAGCCTTTGGTATTTTTGAAAATGATCATTCATGGCTATTTTCGACAAAAATGGGGGTTGTGTGGCCATTGATCATCGACTAGAGGCTCATACACCTCACCCCACATATGTTTCCTTGCCATAGATCACATTCTTGGATTTCTGGTGGAGACCATTTCTTGGTCAAAAATCCGTAGGTGTTAGCCTTCGGTATTATTGAAAATGGTCATTCATGGCTATTTTCGACAAAAATGGGGGTTGTGTGGCCATTGATCATCGACCAGACGCTCATACACCTCACCCCACATATGTTTCCTTGCCATAGATCACATTCTTGGATTTCTGGTGGAGACCATTTCTTGGTCTAAAATCCGTAGGTGTTAGCCTCTAGTATTATTGAAAATGGTCGCTCATGGCTATTTTCAAGGTCGCTCATGGCTATTTTCATAAAAAATGGAGCTTGTGTGGCCATTTATCATCGACTAGAGGCTCATAAACCTCACCCCACATATGTTTCCTTGCCATAGATTACATTCTTGGATTTCTGGTGGAGACCATTTCTTGGTTAAAAACTCGTACGTGTTAGCCTTCGGTATTATTGAAAATGGTCATTCATGGCTATTTTCGGCAAAATGGGGGTTGTGTGGCCATTGATCGTCGACCAGAGGCTCATACACCTCACCCCACATATGTTTCCTTGCCATAGATCATATTCTTGGATTTCTGGTGGATACCATTTCTTGGTCAAAAATCCGTAGGTGTTAGCCTTCGGTATTATTGTAAATGGTCATTCATGGCTATTTTCGACAAAAATGGGGGTTGTGTGGCCATTGATCATCGACCAGAGGCTCATACACCTCACTACACATATGTTTCCTTGCCATAGATCACATTCTTGGATTTATGGTGGAGACCATTTCTTGGTCAAAAATCCGTAGGTGTTAGCCTTCAATGTCATTGAAAATGGTCGTTCATGGCTATTTTCGACAAAAATTAGGGTTGTGTGGCCATTGATCGTCGACCAGAGGCTCATACACCTCACCCCACATATGTTTCCTTGCCATAGATCACATTCTTGGATTTCTGGTGGAGACCATTTCTTGGTCAAAAATCCGTAGGTGTTAGCCTTCGGTATTATTGAAAATGGTCGTTCATGGCTATTTTCGACAAAAATGGGGGTTGTGTGGCCATTGATCATCGACCAGACGCTCATACACCTCACCCCACATATGTTTCCTTGCCATAGATCACATTCTTGGATTTCTGGTGGAGACCATTTCTTGGTTAAAAACTCGTACGTGTTAGCCTTCGGTATTATTGAAAATGGTCATTCATGGCTATTTTCGGCAAAATGGGGGTTGTGTGGCCATTGATCATCGACCAGAGGCTCGTACACCTCACCCCACATATGTTTCCTTGCCATAGATCACATTCTTGGATTTCTGGTGGAGACCATTTCTTGGTTAAAAATCCGTACGTGTTAGCCTTTGGTATTTTTGAAAATGGTCATTCATGGCTATTTTCGACAAAAATGGGGGTTGTGTGGCCATTGATCATCGACTAGAGGCTCATACACCTCACCCCACATATGTTTCCTTGCCATAGATCACATTCTTGGATTTCTGGTGGAGACCATTTCTTGGTAAAAAATCCGTAGGTGTTAGCCTTCGGTATTATTAAAAATGGTCGTTCATGGCTATTTTCGACAAAAATGGGGGTTGTGTGGCCATTGATCATCGACCAGACGCTCATACACCTCACCCCACATATGTTTCCTTGCCATAGATCACATTCTTGGATTTCTGGTGGAGACCATTTCTTGGTCTAAAATCCGTAGGTGTTAGCCTCTAGTATTATTGAAAATGGTCGCTCATGGCTATTTTCAAGGTCGCTCATGGCTATTTTCATAAAAAATGGGGGTTCTGTGGCCATTTATCATCGACTAGAGGCTCATAAACCTCACCCCACATATGTTTCATTGCCATAGATTACATTCTTGGATTTCTGGTGGAAACCATTTCTTGGTTAAAAACTCGTACGTGTTAGCCTTCGGTATTATTGAAAATGGTCATTCATGGCTATTTTCGGCAAAATGGGGGTTGTGTGGCCATTGATCGTCGACCAGAGGCTCATACACCTCACCCCACATATGTTTCCTTGTCGTAGATCACATTCTTGGATTTCTGGTGGAGACCATTTCTTGGTCAAAAATCCGTAGGTGTTAGCCTTCGATATTATTGAAAATGGTCGTTCATGGCTATTTTCGAAAAAAATGGAGGTTGTGTGGCCATTGATCATCGACCAGAGGCTCATACACCTCACCCCACATATGTTTCCTTGCCATAGATCACATTCTTGGATTTCTGGTGGAGACCATTTCTTGGTCAAAAATCCGTAGGTGTTAGCCTTCGGTATTATTGAAAATGGTCGTTCATGGCTATTTTCGACAAAAATGGGGGTTGTGTGGCCATTGATCATCGACCAGACGCTCATACACCTCACCCCACATATGTTTCCTTGCCATAGATCACATTCTTGGATTTTTGGTGGAGACCATTTCTTGGTCTAAAATCCGTAGGTGTTAGCCTCTAGTATTATTGAAAATGGTCGCTCATGGCTATTTTCAAGGTCGCTCATGGCTATTTTCATAAAAATGGGGGTTGTGTGGCCATTTATCATCGACTAGAGGCTCATAAACCTCACTCCACATATGTTTCCTTGCCATAGATTACATTCTTGGATTTCTGGTGGAAACCATTTCTTGGTTAAAAACTCGTACGTGTTAGCCTTCGGTATTATTGAAAATGGTCATTCATGGCTATTTTCGGCAAAATGGAGGTTGTGTGGCCATTGATCGTCGACCAGAGGCTCATACACCTCACCCCACATATGTTTCCTTGTCGTAGATCACATTCTTGGATTTCTGGTGGAGACCATTTCTTGGTCAAAAATCCGTAGGTGTTAGCCTTCGATATTATTGAAAATGTTCATTCATGGCTATTTTCGGCAAAATGGGGGTTGTGTGGCCATTGATCGTCGACCAGAGGCTCATACACCTCACCCCACATATGTTTCCTTGTCGTAGATCACATTCTTGGATTTCTGGTGGAGACCATTTCTTGGTCAAAAATCCGTAGGTGTTAGCCTTCGATATTATTGAAAATGGTCGTTCATGGCTATTTTCGACAAAAATGGGGGTTGTGTGGCCATTGATCATCGACCAGACGCTCATACACCTCACCCCACATATGTTTCCTTGCCATAGATCACATTCTTGGATTTCTGGTGGAGACCATTTCTTGGTCTAAAATCCGTAGGTGTTAGCCTCTAGTATTATTGAAAATGGTCGCTCATGGCTATTTTCAAGGTCGCTCATGGCTATTTTCATAAAAAATGGGGGTTGTGTGGCCATTTATCATCGACTAGAGGCTCATAAACCTCACCCCACATATGTTTCATTGCCATAGATTACATTCTTGGATTTCTGGTGGAAACCATTTCTTGGTTAAAAACTCGTACGTGTTAGCCTTCGGTATTATTGAAAATGGTCATTCATGGCTATTTTCGGCAAAATGGGGGTTGTGTGGCCATTGATCGTCGACCAGAGGCTCATACACCTCACCCCACATATGTTTCCTTGTCGTAGATCACATTCTTGGATTTCTGGTGGAGACCATTTCTTGGTCAAAAATCCGTAGGTGTTAGCCTTCGATATTATTGAAAATGGTCGTTCATGGCTATTTTCGACAAAAATGGAGGTTGTGTGGCCATTGATCATCGACCAGAGGCTCATACACCTCACCCCACATATGTTTCCTTGCCATAGATCACATTCTTGGATTTCTGGTGGAGACCATTTCTTGGTCAAAAATCCGTAGGTGTTAGCCTTCGGTATTATTGAAAATGGTCGTTCATGGCTATTTTCGACAAAAATGGAGGTTGTGTGGCCATTGATCATCGACCAGAGGCTCATACACCTCACCCCACATATGTTTCCTTGCCATAGATCACATTCTTGGATTTCTGGTGGAGACCATTTCTTGGTCAAAAATCCGTAGGTGTTAGCCTTCGGTATTATTGAAAATGGTCGTTCATGGCTATTTTCGACAAAAATGGGGGTTGTGTGGCCATTGATCATCGACCAGACGCTCATACACCTCACCCCACATATGTTTCCTTGCCGTAGATCACATTCTTGGATTTTTGGTGGAGACCATTTCTTGGTCTAAAATCCGTAGGTGTTAGCCTCTAGTATTATAGAAAATGGTCGCTCATGGCTATTTTCAAGGTCGCTCATGGCTATTTTCATAAAAATGGGGGTTGTGTGGCCATTTATCATCGACTAGAGGCTCATAAACCTCACTCCACATATGTTTCCTTGCCATAGATTACATTCTTGGATTTCTGGTGGAAACCATTTCTTGGTTAAAAACTCGTACGTGTTAGCCTTCGGTATTATTGAAAATGGTCATTCATGGCTATTTTCGGCAAAATGGGGGTTGTGTGGCCATTGATCGTCGACCAGAGGCTCATACACCTCACCCCACATATGTTTCCTTGTCGTAGATCACATTCTTGGATTTCTGGTGGAGACCATTTCTTGGTCAAAAATCCGTAGGTGTTAGCCTTCGATATTATTGAAAATGGTCGTTCATGGCTATTTTCGACAAAAATGGGGGTTGTGTGGCCATTGATCATCGACCAGAGGCTCATACACCTCACCCCACATATGTTTCCTTGCCATAGATCACATTCTTGGATTTCTGGTGGAGACCATTTCTTGGTCAAAAATCCGTAGGTGTTAGCCTTCGGTATTATTGAAAATGGTCGTTCATGGCTATTTTCGACAAAAATGGGGGTTGTGTGGCCATTGATCATCGACCAGACACTCATACACCTCACCCCACATATGTTTCCTTGCCATAGATCACATTCTTGGATTTCTGGTGGAGACCATTTCTTGGTCTAAAATCCGTAGGTGTTAGCCTCTAGTATTATTGAAAATGGTCGCTCATGGCTATTTTCAAGGTCGCTCATGGCTTTTTTCATAAAAAATGGGGGTTGTGTGGCCATTGATCGTCGACTAGAGGCTCATACACCTCACCCCACATATGTTTCCTTGCCATAGATCACATTCTTGGATTTCTGGTGGAGACCATTTCTTGGTCAAAATTCCGTAGGTGTTAGCCTTCGGTATTATTGAAAATGGTCGTTCATGGCTATTTTCGACAAAAATGGGGGTTGTGTGGCCATTGATCATCGACCAGACGCTCATACACCTCACCCCACATATGTTTCCTTGCCATAGATCACATTCTTGGATTTCTGGTGGAGACCATTTCTTGGTCTAAAATCCGTAGGTGTTAGCCTCTAGTATTATTGAAAATGGTCGCTCATGGCTATTTTCAAGGTCGCTCATGGCTATTTTCATAAAAAATGGGGGTTGTGTGGCCATTTATCATCGACTAGAGGCTCATAAACCTCACCCCACATATGTTTCCTTGCCATAGATTACATTCTTGGATTTCTGGTGGAAACCATTTCTTGGTTAAAAACTCGTACGTGTTAGCCTTCGGTATTATTGAAATTGGTCATTCATGGCTATTTTCGGCAAAATGGGGGTTGTGTGGCCATTGATCGTCGACCAGAGGCTCATACACCTCACCCCACATATGTTTCCTTGTCGTAGATCACATTCTTGGATTTCTGGTGGAGACCATTTCTTGGTCAAAAATCCATAGGTGTTAGCCTTCGATATTATTGAAAATGGTCGTTAATGGCTATTTTCGACAAAAATGGGGGTTGTGTGGCCATTGATCATCGACCAGAGGCTCATACACCTCACCCCACATATGTTTCCTTGCCATAGATCACATTCTTGGATTTCTGGTGGAGACCATTTCTTGGTCAAAAATCCGTAGGTGTTAGCCTTCGGTATTATTGTAAATGGTCATTCATGGCTATTTTCGACAAAAATGGGGGTTGTGTGGCCATTGATCATTGACCAGAGGCTCATACACCTCATCCCACATATGTTTCCTTGCCATAGATCACATTCTTGGATTTCTGGTGGAGACCATTTCTTGGTCAAAAATCTGTAGGTCTTAGCCTCTAATATTATTGAAAATGGTCGCTCATGGCTATTTTCATAAAAAAATGGGGGTTGTGTGGCCATTTATCATCGACTAGAGGCTCATAAATCTCACCCCACATATGTTTCCTTGCCATAGATCACATTCTTGGATTTTTGGTGGAGACCATTTCTTGGTCAAAAACTCGTACGTGTTAGCCTTCGGTATTATTGAAAATGGTCGTTCATGGCTATTTTCGGCAAAATGGGGGTTCTGTGGCCATTGATCATCGACCAGAGGCTCGTACACCTCATCCCACATATGTTTCCTTGCCATAGATCACATTCTTGGATTTCTGGTGGAGACCATTTCTTGGGCAAAAATCCGAATGTGTTAGCCTTTGGTATTTTTGAAAATGGTCATTCATGGCTATTTTCGACAAAAATGGGGGTTGTGTGGCCATTGATCTTCGACCAGAGGCTCCTACACCTCACTACACATATGTTTCCTTGCCATAGATCACATTCTTGGATTTATGGTGGAGACCATTTCTTGGTCAAAAATCCGTAGGTGTTAGCCTTCAGTGTCATTGAAAATGGTCGTTCATGGCTATTTTCAACAAAAATTAGGGTTGTGTGGCCATTGATCGTCGACCAGAGGCTCATACACCTCACCCCACATATGTTTCCTTGCCATAGATCACATTCTTGGATTTCTGGTGGAGACCATTTCTTGGTCAAAAATCCGTAGGTGTTAGCCTTAGGTATTATTGAAAATGGTCGTTCATGGCTATTTTCGACAAAAATGGGGGTTGTGTGGCCATTGATCATCGACCAGACGCTCATACACCTCACCCCACATATGTTTCCTTGCCATAGATCACATTCTTGGATTTCTGGTGGAGACCATTTCTTGGTCTAAAATCCGTAGGTGTTAGCCTCTAGTATTATTGAAAATGGTCGCTCATGGCTATTTTCAAGGTCGCTCATGGCTATTTTCATAAAAAATGGGGGTTGTGTGGCCATTTATCATCGACTAGAGGCTCATAAACCTCACCCCACATATGTTTTATTGCCATAGATCACATTCTTGGATTTCTGGTGGAGACCATTTCTTGGTTAAAAACTCGTACGTGTTAGCCTTCGGTATTATTGAAAATGGTCGTTCATGGCTATTTTCGGCAAAATGGGGGTTGTGTGGCCATTGATCATCGACCAGAGGCTCGTACACCTCACCCCACATATGTTTCCTTGCCATAGATCACATTCTTGGATTTCTGGTGGAGACCATTTCTTGGTCAAAAATCCGTACGTGTTAGCCTTTGGTATTTTTGAAAATGGTCATTCATGGCTATTTTCGACAAAAATGGGGGTTGTGTGGCCATTGATCTTCGACCAGAGGCTCATACACCTCACTACACATATGTTTCCTTGCCATAGATCACATTCTTGGATTTATGGTGGAGACCATTTCTTGGTCAAAAATCCGTAGGGGTTAGCCTTCGGTATTATTGAAAATGGTCGTTCATGGCTATTTTCGACAAAAATGGGGGTTGTGTGTCCATTGATCATCGACCAGACGCTCATACACCTCACCCCACATATGTTTCCTTGCCATAGATCACATTCTTGGATTTCTGGTGGAGACCATTTCTTGGTCTAAAATCCGTAGGTGTTAGCCTCTAGTATTATTGAAAATGGTCGCTCATGGCTATTTTCAAGGTCGCTCATGGCTATTTTCATAAAAAATGGGGGTTGTGTGGCCATTTATCATCGACTAGAGGCTCATAAACCTCACCCCACATATGTTTCCTTGCCATAGATTACATTCTTGGATTTCTGGTGTAAGCCATTTCTTGGTTAAAAACTCGTACGTGTTAGCCTTCGGTATTATTGAAAATGGTCATTCATGGCTATTTTCGGCAAAATGGGGGTTGTGTGGCCATTGATCGTCGACCAGAGGCTCATACACCTCACCCCACATATGTTTCCTTGTCGTAGATCACATTCTTGGATTTCTGGTGGAGACCATTTCTTGGTCTAAAATCCGTAGGTGTTAGCCTCTAGTATTATTGAAAATGGTCGCTCATGGCTATTTTCAAGGTCGCTCATGGCTATTTTCATAAAAAATGGGGGTTGTGTGGCCATTTATCATCGACTAGAGGCTCATAAACCTCACCCCACATATGTTTCCTTGCCATAGATTACATTCTTGGATTTCTGGTGGAAGCCATTTCTTGGTTAAAAACTCGTACGTGTTAGCCTTCGGTATTATTGAAAATGGTCATTCATTGCTATTTTCGGCAAAATGGGGGTTGTGTGGCCATTGATCGTCGACCAGAGGCTCATACACCTCACCCCACAAATGTTTCCTTGTCGTAGATCACATTCTTGGATTTCTGGTGGAGACCATTTCTTGGTCAAAAATCCGTAGGTGTTAGCCTTCGATATTATTGAAAATGGTCGTTCATGGCTATTTTCGACAAAAATGGGGGTTGTGTGGCCATTGATCATCGACCAGAGGCTCATACACCTCACCCCACATATGTTTCCTTGCCATAGATCACATTCTTGGATTTCTGGTGGAGACCATTTCTTGGTCAAAAATCCGTAGGTGTTAGCCTTCGGTATTATTGTAAATGGTCATTCATGGCTATTTTCGACAAAAATGGGGGTTGTGTGGCCATTGATCATCGACCATAGGCTCATACACCTCACCCCACATATGTTTCCTTTCCATAGATCACATTCTTGGATTTCTGGTGGAGACCATTTCTTGGTCAAAAATCCGTAGGTCTTAGCCTCTAATATTATTGAAAATGGTCGCTCATGGCTATTTTCATAAAAAAATGGGGGTTGTGTGGCCATTTATCATCGACTAGAGGCTCATAAATCTCACCCCACATATGTTTCCTTGCCATAGATCACATTCTTGGATTTTTGGTGGAGACCATTTCTTGGTCAAAAACTCGTACGTGTTAGCCTTCGGTATTATTGAAAATGGTCGTTCATGGCTATTTTCGGCAAAATGGGGGTTGTGTGGCCATTGATCATCGACCAGAGGCTCGTACACCTCACCCCACATATGTTTCCTTGCCATAGATTACATTCTTGGATTTCTGGTGGAAACCATTTCTTGGTTAAAAACTCGTACGTGTTAGCCTTCGGTATTATTGAAAATGGTCATTCATGGCTATTTTCGGCAAAATGGGGGTTGTGTGGCCATTGATCGTCGACCAGAGGCTCATACACCTCACCCCACATATGTTTCCTTGTCGTAGATCACATTCTTGGATTTCTGGTGGAGACCATTTTTTGGTCAAAAATCCGTAGGTGTTAGCCTTCGATATTATTGAAAATGGTCGTTCATTGCCATTTTCGACAAAAATGGGGGTTGTGTGGCCATTGATCATCGACCAGAGGCTCATACACCTCACCCCACATATGTTTCCTTGCCATAGATCACATTCTTGGATTTCTGGTGGAGACCATTTCTTGGTCAAAAATCCGTAGGTGTTAGCCTTCGGTATTATTGTAAATGGTCATTCATGGCTATTTTCGACAACAATGTGGGTTGTGTGGCCATTGATCATCGACCAGAGGCTCATACACCTCACCCCACATATGTTTCCTTGCCATAGATCACATTCTTAGATTTCTGGTGGAGACCATTTCTTGGTCAAAAATCCGTAGGTCTTAGCCTCTAATATTATTGAAAATGGTCGCTCATGGCTATTTTCATAAAAAATGGGGGTTGTGTGGCCATTTATCATCGACTAGAGGCTCATAAATCTCACCCCTCATATGTTTCCTTGCCATAGATCACATTCTTGGATTTTTGGTGGAGACCATTTCTTGGTTAAAAACTCGTACGTGTTAGCCTTCGGTATTATTGAAAATGGTCATTCATGGCTATTTTCGGCAAAATGGGGGTTTTGTGGCCATTGATCATCGACCAGAAGCTCGTACACCTCACCCCACATATGTTTCCTTGCCATAGATCACATTCTTGGATTTCTGGTGGAGACCATTTCTTGGGCAAAAATCCGAATGTGTTAGCCTTTGGTATTTTTGAAAATGGTCATTCATGGCTATTTTCGACAAAAATGGGGGTTGTGTGGCCATTGATCTTCGACCAGAGGCTCATACACCTCACTACACATATGTTTCCTTGCCATAGATCACATTCTTGGATTTATGGTGGAGACCATTTCTTGGTCAAAAATCCGTAGGTGTTAGCCTTCAGTGTCATTGAAAATGGTCGTTCATGGCTATTTTCGACAAAAAATTAGGGTTGTGTGGCCATTGATCGTCGACCAGAAGCTCATACACCTCACCCCACATATGTTTCCTTGCCATAGATCTCATTCTTGGATTTCTGGTGCAGACCATTTCTTGGTCAAAAATCCGTAGGTGTTTGCCTTCGGTATTATTGAAAATGGTCGTTCATGGCTATTTTCGACAAAAATGGGGGTTGTGTGGCCGAAAATAGCCATTTATCATCGACTAGAGGCTCATAAACCTCACCCCACATATGTTTCCTTGCCATAGATCACATTCTTGGATTTCTGGTGGAGACCATTTCTTGGTTAAAAACTCGTACGTGTTAGCCTTCGGTATTATTGAAAATGGTCGTTCATGGCTATTTTCGGCAAAATGGGGGTTGTGTGGCCATTGATCATCGACCAGAGGCTCGTACACCTCACCCCACATATGTTTCCTTGCCATAGATCACATTCTTGGATTTCTGGTGGAGACCATTTCTTGGTCAAAAATCCGTACGTGTTAGCCTTTGGTATTTTTGAAAATGGTCATTCATGGCTATTTTCGACAAAAATGGGGGTTGTGTGGCCATTGATCTTCGACTAGAGGCTCATACACCTCACTACACATATGTTTCCTTGCCATAGATCACATTCTTGGATTTATGGTGGAGACCATTTCTTGGTCAAAAATCCGTAGGTGTTAGCCTTCAGTGTCATTGAAAATGGTCGTTCATGGCTATTTTCGACAAAAATTAGGGTTGTGTGGCCATTGATCGTCGACCAGAGGCTCATACACCTCACCCCACATATGTTTCCTTGCCATAGATCACATTCTTGGATTTCTGGTGGAGACCATTTCTTGGTCAAAAATCCGTAGGTGTTAGCCTTCGGTATTATTGAAAATGGTCGTTCATGGCTATTTTCGACAAAAATGGGGGTTGTGTGGCCATTGATCATCGACCAGACGCTCATACACCTCACCCCACATATGTTTCCTTGCCATAGATCACATTCTTGGATTTCTGGTGGAGACCATTTCTTGGTCTAAAATCCGTAGGTGTTAGCCTCTAGTATTATTGAAAATGGTCGCTCATGGCTATTTTCAAGGTCGCTCATGGCTATTTTCATAAAAAATGGGGGTTGTGTGGCCATTTATCATCGACTAGAGGCTCATAAACCTCACCCCACATATGTTTCCTTGCCATAGATTACATTCTTGGATTTCTGGTGGAAACCATTTCTTGGTTAAAAACTCGTACGTGTTAGCCTTCGGTATTATTGAAAATGGTCATTCATGGCTATTTTCGGCAAAATGGGGGTTGTGTGGCCATTGATCGTCGACCAGAGGCTCATACACCTCACCCCACATATGTTTCCTTGTCGTAGATCACATTCTTGGATTTCTGGTGGAGACCATTGTTGGGGGCCTTCGGCTTACGAAGGTCCTCAAAAACAGGATTTAACAGTATTTCTGGAGTTTAATGTGTGAACAGGTATCTTCGGACTCAAGTTGGTATCACAGCTGGCCAGAATAATACGAAGGTCGATACAACACCGAAGGTGTGAGCAGGAAAGCTTCGGCGCGATACCAACAAAATGAAACCGACTTAAAGATGAAAAGGCTATTCAGACCTCGATAGATTACAATAGAATTATTATCAAATGTAAAGGGCATGAATGTAATTTTGCATAGGCTGTGTCCTGTGCCTATAAATAGGTGAACAGTACCCACGTATTGTTCACGCTGATTTGGCATTTGCTTTTGCGTCACGCTTGTACTTTCATCCCCTTCAAGTTAAAGGTACATGTTGTAATCTATCGATTACTTCTGTTTATACATGATAATGAAACATAATTGTTTATGTTGTTCATTATATTCCTTATAGTTCATCCTTCGTCATTATATAATGTATTTATGAAGGTATGCCCTTCATAACCTTCATCCGAAAATCATTATATCCTGAGAGGAATAATGTTTCGAAGGGCGAAGGACTTTACCGATTAACATTTTCTATGTTGCCTTGTTCCTGACTCATAGCATTCAAGAACAAGTCTCCAACATTGGCGCCCATCCTCCGGTGAACTCACTTCCACTCTTTGAGTTTTTTGAACACCTTCGGCGATCATAAACCTTCATTATGGCGCCGAAGAAAGCTTCAGCAACTGGGACTGCAGCTCTACAACCGTTGGACCACAATCAGGAGACAGTCTCCCTTCGGGAGGCCCTGAAGCCAGAAAAGGAAGGCTGTTAGCCCGACACCACCAGAGGACGAGATAGATCAAGAAATCAGAAATATGGAGATGCTTCATCAACAAGTGCAGAGGAAGAAAGAAAAGATGGTCCAGGCTAGCTGAGCTGCAGAGGCAGATAGACGAAGCCTCTGAAGAAGTTCGTCACCTTGCTCAGGATGAGCAACACCGAAGGCCTCAGCACCAAGACCTTCATCAGGAGGGTTTTCCCAACGAAGATGACTGGTATGACAATTTCCATCATGGGAATTTTGTTTTTGACGATGCTTCTCCTCTGTCCGCTGAGCTGCAGGCTACACCTTGGCCTCCGTCCTACAAGCCGCCTCAACTTCCCGTATTCGATGGCCACTCAGACCCGAAGCAGTTTTTGATGAGCTACGAAGCAACAGTATCTTCGTATGGTGGCAATGCTGCGGTCATGGCCAAATCTTTTGTTATGGCTATCAGGAGTGTTGCTCAAACCTGGTATTCCTCCCTTCGACCAGGAACGATCACTTCATGGCAGAAGCTGAAGGACTTGTTGTTAACTAGCTTCCAAGGGTTTCAGACGAAGCCGGTTACTGCTCAGGCTCTGTTCCAATGCACCCAGGATCACGAAGAATACCTTCAGGCGTATGTCCGAAGGTTCTTGCGTCTGAGGGTACAGGCACCAACGGTGCCCAATGTAATATGTCATTGAGGCCATGATCAAGGGGCTTCGGCCAGGACCGTCAGCTCAGTACTTCGCTAGGAAGCCTCCTCAAACTTTGGAGAAGCTGCTCCAGAAGATGGACGAGTACATTCGGGCCGATAATGATTTCCGCCAAAGAAGGGAGGAGGCTTTCAGGTTTTCTGAAATGACCAGGGGCTTCGGAGGGAGGTTTTACCCGAGGCATGTTAGATCAATTCATAACTCTACACAAAATGATGATAAAGGGAGCCAACAGCAAAGGCCACAATGTTCCTCACAGGCTTCGGGGCAACAGCAAGGCCCCTTCCGACCACCAGCTCCAAGAGGCAGAGGCGCCAGGGGCTTCGGAGGAAGATTTGGCGATCAACAGAGAAGAATCTTTTGCTTATTCTGTGGTGAGAACAAAGGTCATACCACCAGGATGTGCCATGTTACCATCCAGAAGCAAAAAGAAATAGCCGAAGCGGCAGCACAACAGGCTCAGCCCAAGCAGGTCATGCACACTGCTTCATATCATTCGCCTTACATCCCAGAGTATGTAGGCAATCACCCTGCAGTTTCTGTTGCTTCGGCGAGTCAACCTCAGGCTTCCTGGCAACAACAACCGCCTCCACCACCGCTGCAACAAGGTCAGCAGCCAGAAGGGAGCCAATATGCTCCACATCAAAGGGACTTCAGAGAACAGTCCGAAGCTCGCACAGTCAACAGCACTGTGCTAGAGTCAAAGCACATCTATTGACAAATATCCTACCTTAAATAGCAATCCTTTTTCATTCAGTTTTATTTTCTGTAATAAAGGACATTGTTCAGGTTTCATGCAAATAGTTTCGTTGATTCCCACAAGGAAAATATATTTTCTTCACAGGCTTAAATTGTTGAGACTTGATGATAACAAAGAGGACCTTCGAACTATCGAAAATTCTTCGAAGCAACAAAAAGTCGTTCTAAAGAACGAGAGTGAGTTTGCCGAAGTTACAAAAAAGTCGTTCCAAAGGGAGCGCAGTGTAAGTTTTCTGCTCCAAAGTCGTTCCAAAGGGAATGCAGAGCATACAGCGAAAAGTCAACGCTGATACCGCCTAAGTAAAGGGCGAAGCACGAAAAGTCAACGCGAATACCGCTGAAAGTAAAAGGCGAAGAAGCTCCTAAGGGAGGCTTACAGCGAAAAATAAACGCTGATTCCGCTGAAGTAAAAGGCGAAGAAGCTCGTAAGGGAGGCTTATAGTAAAAAGACAATGCTGATTCAAAAGATTATGTGTTTTGTCGCAGGAATGTGTGTATCTTCGGAATAAACACCATCTTACACAGCATAACATCATCGCATCATTTCGCATAGCATAAGCATCATACATCATGTTGCATATGGCACAAGAGGTGGACATCATATTAGTCTACAGAAGAACGTTATTGATCTTCGGAAGTATAGCTTCGGAAAGTGTCTTCACGAAGCCTGGATATTATTCATCAGAACACTGGATATTGTTGTGACAAAGAAAAATTCCTCTTCACGAAGTATGAAAAGAAGGGAAGGTGTTTTTTTTTCGTCAAAGACTCAAAAAGCGGTACGTGTAAAGTTTCATGCATCGTAAAGAATTGAGCAATAAAAATGGGTATATTACATTCAGGATTACAAAATGTTACAATATATTACATTTCAGAAGTTTAATTTACAATAGTATTTAATCTTCTCTCAGAACAACTTCTGCAGCCTCATTCAGGAGCCGATTGACGACTTCGTCCATGAATGGCTTCGGCCATCTTTTTAATTTCGTCGTCTCCTTTCGGCTGAGGGCCTGAAGACGCTTTAGCAGGATCTGAAGGACAGGATACGGCTATGTTGCTATTACAAATGGCAAACGAAGCTTAAAACCAAAAATTACAACACAATAAAAACTATTAGTTAATACCTAATTGACCTTCGGGCTCCGCGCTCTTTTCAGCAGCCTTAGCCACTTCTCTAGCAACGTGAATGCCCTTTTCACTTTTTTGAATAATTTCTCCTGCCATTTTTCGGCCACCATTATCCCAGATATCGGTAAAAAACTTTCCACCGATCATACTTGCTTCGGCCGAAGGATCTCTTGCATCTTCAAAGGACAAAGCAGCTTCGGATTGTGCTAAAATTTTTACATGCTCACAGCCCTTCTTCTCTAAAATGGTGGCAATTCCTCTGGCCCCAGAGAAAGCACATATATCTCCACGGCTATTTAAAATTTCTTCGAAGGCCTCAGCTTCGTGGCCGATCCATTCAATGGGACCTTCGGGATTGCCTCTCGTAAAGTTTTCTTCACTTGAGAAGGCGCCGACCCTGGCGAAGCTAGCTTTTAACTTCTTAACACACTCTATAGATTTGTTATAACATCTCTTCTTGAATGAACGAAGCTCTTAAACAGTTACTTCTAGGTGATCTGTCCATTGGTCGCTGAGTTCTCGCCTTGTTTCTTCAAGTATGCGTTCTTCCTTGGCTCTGGCCAGTTGTTTCCGAAGATCTTCAATTTCTCGCTTCTGAGCTTCAGCTTGACCCTTAAAAGCAGCTTCGTCTTCCTTTATTTTATTTAGCAATGAGTATAATATTTTATCTTTTTCGAGGCCTTCGTTCCTCAGTTCAATTACTTCGGAACGAAGGTTGCTCAGGGCTATAGCACACCCTTCGTCTTCAGCATCTTTTTGTGCCCTAAGGGAATTGCTAAGTATCAGGCCCTGCGAAGAGAAATATGTGTGTGTCAATAAATTTAAACAAACAAAAGATTTTTTAGTCTCAACAAAGAATACAAGGATCCCATTTGTCGCACCTTTAAGCTATTATAGGCCAGGCTGTCGGCCAGATCGTTCTTCGACAGCACAGAGAGCCCGTCTTCTAAGGTTGGGAATCCGAAGCTCTTGCTCATCTCCCGGCAGACAGAAATTTCCTTGCTGTCAGGGAGACAATACAAAAAGTCTTCTTCTCCACTACCATTAAATATTAACGCCCCCTTTGGATACTTCAGTTTCTGGGCGTAGTGCTGGGCTTCTTGCTCTTCTTTTTCTGATAGTCTTTTCCCCGAAGCATGACGAACAATATAATCACAAACTTTGGAGGATGCTTCGGGGACAACGACACCGATTTCCTTCAACAGATGTTGGCTTTGTTATTTTTTCTTCCTCAGTTTCCAAGGATTTTATCTTACGGGCTCTAAGGACCCAGCTTCGGTTTCAATTTCCTGCTCTGGAGTTTTTGTATCAGAAATTTCGGTTGTTGTTTTAGGAGTGGCAGCAGCCTTCTTCGGAGGTGTGCTTGAAGATTTGATTGTTTCCAATACATCTAGCACATTAGCCATTCTCTTTCTTTTCGGAGTCACTACTGGCACTTTTTGATTTTTCACTGTCTCAACATTTGCTGCAGGACTCACAATTTCTGATACTTTTTCTTCAGATGGTTTTTTCTCTTCTTCAATTTTTTCTGTGGATGGCGCTTCGGCCACTTCTTTGGTTTCCGGTAGCAAAATCTTCGGTTCTTCCAATTCTATCCTTTTTGGCGCTTCGGCTATTTCTGCAGCTGCTGGCGGTGTGGCTGGTTTGGTTGGCTTTTTAGCCTCGGTGGTCGAAGAAGATTTTCCGGTAAACTCGGGCACCGAAGCTGGTTCGATATAGCGCGGCCGGTGTGTGAGGACCTTTATCTTCTTTCTTTCAGGTTCTGGCTCGCTAGGAGCAGTTGCAGCTTCTTCTTTTGCAGAGGTTGTGTTTTTTCTCTTCTGCCTTCGAATGGGATAGCAATAGTCAGGGTAGACAAACCCAATTGCATCAAATACCCGATTCAGCCTCTTCTTTTTTCGGCCTCCGAAGGCTGCTGACATCGCAGTATCTTCGGCCTTCGAATAAGCACCAAGCAGCTCATCACTTAAATTTTCAATGCTTTTTAACCAGTCATCATCTGGCTCAGCAAATTTATCTCCAAACTTGAAGGTGTACTTCAGTCTCACAAGTCCACCTTCGTCGGCCTCTTTTATGGTTTCTTGTGGCATTTCCCATTTCTCCGCGAGCGGCCATACCCGGAAGGCAATATGCTCTTGTACTAAATCTCTCGTTCCAATAAAAGAGCAGATAACGCCGAAGGCCCTCTGGCATTCTTCGGCAGCTTCACTCATTTCAACCTTCGGCCTTCGAAGGCCGAAGCTTTGCCAAATAGGGCGCATAATTATACCTTTGATATCTTCTCGTACTGACAGGTCATTCTTCACATAAAACCATTCTGTCATCCAGTCGCCGGGCCATCTCTTCCGAAAGGTTGGTACGGGGCAGCTTGACCCGGACCGAGAAACGAAGCTGTAGCAGCCAAAATTGTTATGATACTGTTCCTTGCCCCAAGGTTTTGTTTCATATGATAATTCGTGTATATTGCAGAAGCTTTTTGCATCAGGCTTCAGACCTTGGCTTCTCGCGGCCCACACGAAGATATTCAGCCTTATAATTGCCTCGGGAGTAAGTTGATGAAGATAGACTTCGAAGATTTTCAACACCTCCACGACGAAGCTGCTCAAGGGAAATCGTAGCCCAGCTTTCAAAAAGCTTCGGTACACTACGACTTCATTCTCTTCAGGGTGTGGACAAGTCTTCTCCCCTTCGTCGGCCCTCACAATGGACAAATCCCGGAAATACCTTCCTCTCATGTTGACAAGATGATTCTCTTTGATAGTTGACTTACCATAAACTGAATGGCTTGGTCGCCAGGGACGATCTTCGGAGTCTTCACTACCGTTGTCCACATCATAACTGCCGCTGTCACCAGTATCCTCAGACAAGCCTTCTAGAATTTCCTTGGTAATTTTTTCTGTGTTGTTCTTCGACATCTCTATAAGAAACCCCAAGTTTTTCTCTTCGTCAAGAGTCAGCTTCGTCTCAGCAGCAGCTTTCTTATCTCCAGACATCTTCGGAAACACTAAAAAACTGTTTTCAAAGCCGAAGCTTCAAAACTAAAAGCTCAGAAAATCTTAGTGCGCAAAAGCTAAAAATCGAGTGAGCGAGAGCAAGTGACAAGAGAGCATGCCAAATGAGTTTGCGGTATGACCATATTTATATGCCCAATGCGTTGAAAATTGAAAGACCCCGCTTGTCAGTGAATGTTGCTATTCTAGCAAAGGGAAGGTGTTTTTTCGGACCTTCGGCGTAAAGCCTTCGTCCATTTCGCAATCTAAATTTATTGTTTTAAACAAATTAATATTGCGAGGGGCTACTGTTGGGGGCCTTCGGCTTACGAAGGTCCTCAAAAACAGGATTTAACAGTATTTCTGGAGTTTAATGTGTGAACAGGTATCTTCGGACTCAAGTTGGTATCACAGCTGGCCAGAATAATACGAAGGTCGATACAACGCCGAAGGTGTGAGCAGGAAAGCTTCGGCGCGATACCAACAAAATGAAACCGACTTAAAGATGAAAAGGCTATTCAGACCTCGATAGATTACAATAGAATTATTATCAAATGTAAAGGGCATGAATGTAATTTTGCATAGGCTGTGTCCTGTGCCTATAAATAGGTGAACAGTACCCACGTACTATTCACGCTGATTTGGCATTTGCTTTTGCGTCACGCTTGTACTTTCATCCCCTTCAAGTTAAAGGTACATGTTGTAATCTATCGATTACTTCTGTTTATACATGATAATGAAACATAATTGTTTATGTTGTTCATTATATTCCTTATAGTTCATCCTTCGTCATTATATAATGTATTTATGAAGGTATGCCCTTCATAACCTTCGTCCGAAAATCATTATATCCTGAGAGGAATAATGTTTCGAAGGGCGAAGGACTTTACCGATTAACATTTTCTATGTTGCCTTGTTCCTGACTCATAGCATTCAAGAACAAGTCTCCAACAACCATTTCTTGGTCAAAAATCCGTAGGTGTTAGCCTTCGATATTATTGAAAATGGTCGTTCATGGCTATTTTCGACAAAAATGGGGGTTGTGTGGCCATTGATCATCGACCAGAGGCTCATACACCTCACCCCACATATGTTTCCTTGCCATAGATCACATTCTTTGATTTCTGGTGGAGACCATTTCTTGGTCAAAAATCCGTAGGTGTTAGCCTTCGGTATTATTATAAATGGTCATTCATGGCTATTTTCGACAAAAATGGGGGTTGTGTGGCCATTGATCATCGACCAGAGGCTCATACACCTCACCCCACATATGTTTCCTTGCCATAGATCACATTCTTGGATTTATGGTGGAGACCATTTCTTGGTCAAAAATCTGTAGGTGTTAGCCTTCAGTGTCATTGAAAATGGTCGTTCATGGCTATTTTCGACAAAAATTAGGGTTGTGTGGCCATTGATCGTCGACCAGAGGCTCATACACCTCACCCCACATATGTTTCCTTGCCATAGATCACATTCTTGGATTTCTGGTGGAGACCATTTCTTGGTCAAAAATCCGTAGGTGTTATCCTTCGGTATTATTGTAAATGGTCATTCATGGCTATTTTCGACAAAATGGGGGTTGTGTGGCCATTGATCATCGACCAGACGCTCATACACCTCACCCCACATATGTTTCCTTGCCATAGATCACATTCTTGGATTTTTGGTGGAGACCATTTCTTGGTCAAAAACTCGTACGTGTTAGCCTTCGGTATTATTGAAAATGGTCGTTCATGGCTATTTTCGGCAAAATGGGGGTTCTGTGGCCATTGATCATCGACCAGAGGCTCGTACACCTCACCCCACATATGTTTCCTTTCCATAGATCACATTTTTGGATTTCTGGTGGAGACCATTTCTTGGTCAAAAATCCGTAGGTGTTAGCCTTCGGTATTATTGTAAATGGTCATTCATGTCTATTTTCGACAAAAATGGGGGTTGTGTGGCCATTGATCATCGACCAGACGCTCATACACCTCACCCCACATATGTTTCCTTGCCATAGATCACATTCTTGGATTTCTGGTGGTGACCATTTCTTGGTCAAAAATCCGTAGGTGTTAGCCTTCGGTATTATTGAAAATGGTCGTTCATGGCTATTTTCGACAAAAATGGGGGTTGTGTGGCCATTGATCATCGACCAGAGGCTCATACACCTCACCCCACATATGTTTCCTTGCCATAGATCACATTCTTGGATTTCTGGTGGAGACCATTTCTTGGTCAAAAATTTGTAGGAGTTAGCCTTCGGTATTATTGAAAATGGTCGTTCATGGCTATTTTCGACAAAAATGGGGGTTGTGTGGCCATTGATCATCGACCAGACGCTCATACACCTCACCCCACATATGTTTCCTTGCCATAGATCACATTCTTGGATTTCTGGTGGAGACCATTTCTTGGTCTAAAATCCATAGGTGTTAGCCTCTAGTATTATTGAAAATGGTCGCTCATGGCTATTTTCAAGGTCGCTCATGGCTATTTTCATAAAAAATGGGGGTTGTGTGGCCATTTATCATCGACTAGAGGCTCATAAACCTCGCCCCACATATGTTTCCTTGCCATAGATCACATTCTTGGATTTCTGGTGGAGACCATTTCTTGGTTAAAAACTCTTACGTGTTAGCCTTCGGTATTATTGAAAATGGTCGTTCATGGCTATTTTCGGCAAAATAGGGGTTGTGTGGCCATTCATTATCGACCAGAGGCTCGTACACCTCACCCCACATATGTTTCCTTGCCATAGATCACATTCTTGGATTTCTGGTGGAGACCATTTCTTGGTCAAAAATCTGTACGTGTTAGCCTTTGGTATTTTTGAAAATGGTCATTCATGGCTATTTTCGACAAAAATGGGGGTTGTGTGGCCATTGATCTTCGACCAGAGGCTCATACACCTCACTACACATATGTTTCCTTGCCATAGATCACATTCTTGGATTTATGGTGGAGACCATTTCTTGGTCAAAAATTCGTAGGTGTTAGCCTTCAGTGTCATTGAAAATTGTCGTTCATGGCTATTTTCGACAAAAATTAGGGTTGTGTGGCCATTGATCGTCGACCAGAGGCTCATACACCTCACCCCACATATGTTTCCTTGCCATAGATCACATTCTTGGATTTCTGGTGGAGACCATTTCTTGGTCAAAAATCCGTAGGTGTTAGCCTTCGGTATTATTGAAAATGGTCGTTCATGGCTATTTTCGACAAAAATGGGGGTTGTGTGGCCATTGATCATCGACCAGACGCTCATACACCTCACCCCACATATGTTTCCTTGCCATAGATCACATTCTTGGATTTCTGGTGGAGACCATTTCTTGGTCTAAAATCCGTAGGTGTTATCCTCTAGTATTATTGAAAATGGTCGCTCATGGCTATTTTCAAGGTCGCTCATGGCTATTTTCATAAAAAATGGGGGTTGTGTGGCCATTTATCATCGACTAGAGGCTCATAAACCTCACCCCACATATGTTTCCTTGCCATAGATTACATTCTTGGATTTCTGGTGGAAACCATTTCTTGGTTAAAAACTCGTACGTGTTAGCCTTCGGTATTATTGAAAATGGTCATTCATGGCTATTTTCGGCAAAATGGGGGTTGTGTGGCCATTGATCATCAACCAGAGGCTCGTACACCTCACCCCACATATGTTTCCTTGCCATAGATCACATTCTTGGATTTTTGGTGGAGACCATTTCTTGGTCAAAAACTCGTACGTGTTAGCCTTCGGTATTATTGAAAATGGTCGTTCATGGCTATTTTTGGCAAAATGGGGGTTCTGTGGCCATTGATCATCGACCAAAGGCTCGTACACCTCACCCCACATATGTTTCCTTTCCATAGATCACATTCTTGGATTTCTAGTGGAGACCATTTCTTGGTCAAAATCCGTAGGTGTTAGCCTTCGGTATTATTGTAAATGGTCATTCATGGCTATTTTCGACAAAAATGGGGGTTGTGTGGCCATTGATCATCGACCAGACGCTCATACACCTCACCCCACATATGTTTCCTTGCCATAGATCACATTCTTGGATTTCTGGTGGAGACCATTTCTTGGTCAAAAATCCGTAGGTGTTAGCCTTCGGTATTATTGAAAATGGTCGTTCATGGCTATTTTCGACAAAAATGGGGGTTGTGTGGCCATTGATCATCGACCAGAGGCTCATACACCTCACCCCACATATGTTTCCTTGCCATAGATCACATTCTTGGATTTCTGGTGGAGACCATTTCTTGGTCAAAAATCCGTAGGTGTTAGCCTTCGGTATTATTGAAAATGGTCGTTCATGGCTATTTTCGACAAAAATGGGGGTTGTGTGGCCATTGATCATCGACCAGACGCTCATACACCTCACCCCACATATGTTTCCTTGTCATAGATCACTTTCTTGGATTTCTGGTGGAGACCATTTCTTGGTCTAAAATCCATAGGTGTTAGCCTCTAGTATTATTGAAAATGGTCGCTCATGGCTATTTTCAAGGTCGCTCATGGCTATTTTCATAAAAAATGGGGGTTGTGTGGCCATTTATCATCGACTAGAGGCTCATAAACCTCGCCCCACATATGTTTCTTTGCCATAGATCACATTCTTGCATTTCTGGTGGAGACCATTTCTTGGTTAAAAACTCGTACGTGTTAGCCTTCGGTATTATTGAAAATGGTCGTTCATGGCTATTTTCGGCAAAATGGGGGTTGTGTGACCATTCATTATCGACCAGAGGCTCGTACACCTCACCCCACATATGTTTCCTTGCCATAGATCACATTCTTGGATTTCTGGTGGAGACCATTTCTTGGTCAAAAATCCGTACGTGTTAGCCTTTGGTATTTTTGAAAATGGTCATTCATGGCTATTTTCGACAAAAATGGGGGTTGTGTGGCCATTGATCTTCGACCAGAGGCTCATACACCTCACTACACATATGTTTCCTTGCCATAGATCACATTCTAGGATTTATGGTGGAGACCATTTCTTGGTCAAAAATCCGTAGGTGTTAGCCTTCAGTGTCATTGAAAATGGTCGTTCATGGCTATTTTCGACAAAAATTAGGGTTGTGTGGCCATTGATCGTCGACCAGAGGCTCATACACCTCACCCCACATATGTTTCCTTGCCATAGATCACATTCTTGGATTTCTGGTGGAGACCATTTCTTGGTCAAAAATCCGTAGGTGTTAGCCTTCGGTATTATTGAAAATGGTCGTTCATGGCTATTTTCGACAAAAATGGGGGTTGTGTGGCCATTGATCGTCGACCAGAGGCTCATACACCTCACCCCACATATGTTTCCTTGCCATAGATCACATTCTTGGATTTCTGGTGGAGACCATTTCTTGGTCAAAAATCCGTAGGTGTTAGCCTTCGGTATTATTGAAAATGGTCGTTCATGGCTATTTTCGACAAAAATGGGGGTTGTGTGGCCATTGATCATCGACCAGACGCTCATACACCTCACCCCACATATGTTTCCTTGCCATAGATCACATTCTTGGATTTCTGGTGGAGACCATTTCTTGGTCTAAAATCCGTAGGTGTTATCCTCTAGTATTATTGAAAATGGTCGCTCATGGCTATTTTCAAGGTCGCTCATGGCTATTTTCATAAAAAATGGGGGTTGTGTGGCCATTTATCATCGACTAGAGGCTCATAAACCTCACCCCACATATGTTTCCTTGCCATAGATTACATTCTTGGATTTCTGGTGGAAACCATTTCTTGGTTAAAAACTCGTACGTGTTAGCCTTCGGTATTATTGAAAATGGTCATTCATGGCTATTTTCGGCAAAATGGGGGTTGTGTGGCCATTGATCATCAACCAGAGGCTCGTACACCTCACCCCACATATGTTTCCTTGCCATAGATCACATTCTTGGATTTTTGGTGGAGACCATTTCTTGGTCAAAAACTCGTACGTGTTAGCCTTCGGTATTATTGAAAATGGTCGTTCATGGCTATTTTTGGCAAAATGGGGGTTCTGTGGCCATTGATCATCGACCAAAGGCTCGTACACCTCACCCCACATATGTTTCCTTTCCATAGATCACATTCTTGGATTTCTAGTGGAGACCATTTCTTGGTCAAAATCCGTAGGTGTTAGCCTTCGGTATTATTGTAAATGGTCATTCATGGCTATTTTCGACAAAAATGGGGGTTGTGTGGCCATTGATCATCGACCAGACGCTCATACACCTCACCCCACATATGTTTCCTTGCCATAGATCACATTCTTGGATTTCTGGTGGAGACCATTTCTTGGTCAAAAATCCGTAGGTGTTAGCCTTCGGTATTATTGAAAATGGTCGTTCATGGCTATTTTCGACAAAAATGGGGGTTGTGTGGCCATTGATCATCGACCAGAGGCTCATACACCTCACCCCACATATGTTTCCTTGCCATAGATCACATTCTTGGATTTCTGGTGGAGACCATTTCTTGGTCAAAAATCCGTAGGTGTTAGCCTTCGGTATTATTGAAAATGGTCGTTCATGGCTATTTTTGACAAAAATGGGGGTTGTGTGGCCATTGATCATCGACCAGACGCTCATACACCTCACCCCACATATGTTTCCTTGTCATAGATCACTTTCTTGGATTTCTGGTGGAGACCATTTCTTGGTCTAAAATCCATAGGTGTTAGCCTCTAGTATTATTGAAAATGGTCGCTCATGGCTATTTTCAAGGTCGCTCATGGCTATTTTCATAAAAAATGGGGGTTGTGTGGCCATTTATCATCGACTAGAGGCTCATAAACCTCGCCCCACATATGTTTCTTTGCCATAGATCACATTCTTGCATTTCTGGTGGAGACCATTTCTTGGTTAAAAACTCGTACGTGTTAGCCTTCGGTATTATTGAAAATGGTCGTTCATGGCTATTTTCGGCAAAATGGGGGTTGTGTGACCATTCATTATCGACCAGAGGCTCGTACACCTCACCCCACATATGTTTCCTTGCCATAGATCACATTCTTGGATTTCTGGTGGAGACCATTTCTTGGTCAAAAATCCGTACGTGTTAGCCTTTGGTATTTTTGAAAATGGTCATTCATGGCTATTTTCGACAAAAATGGGGGTTGTGTGGCCATTGATCTTCGACCAGAGGCTCATACACCTCACTACACATATGTTTCCTTGCCATAGATCACATTCTAGGATTTATGGTGGAGACCATTTCTTGGTCAAAAATCCGTAGGTGTTAGCCTTCAGTGTCATTGAAAATGGTCGTTCATGGCTATTTTCGACAAAAATTAGGGTTGTGTGGCCATTGATCGTCGACCAGAGGCTCATACACCTCACCCCACATATGTTTCCTTGCCATAGATCACATTCTTGGATTTCTGGTGGAGACCATTTCTTGGTCAAAAATCCGTAGGTGTTAGCCTTCGGTATTATTGAAAATGGTCGTTCATGGCTATTTTCGACAAAAATGGGGGTTGTGTGGCCATTGATCATCGACCAGACACTCATACACCTCACCCCACATATGTTTCCTTGCCATAGATCACATTCTTGGATTTCTGGTGGAGACCATTTCTTGTTCTAAAATCCGTAGGTGTTAGCCTCTAGTATTATTGAAAATGGTCGCTCATGGCTATTTTCAAGGTCGCTCATGGCTATTTTCATAAAAAATGGGGGTTGTGTGGCAATTTATCATCGACTAGAGGCTCATAAACCTCACCCCACATATGTTTCCTTGCCATAGATTACATTCTTGGATTTCTGGTGGAAACCATTTCTTGGTTAAAAACTCGTACGTGTTAGCCTTCGGTATTATTGAAAATGGTCATTCATGGCTATTTTCGGCAAAATGGGGGTTGTGTGGCCATTGATCATCAACCAGAGGCTCGTACACCTCACCCCACATATGTTTCCTTGCCATAGATCACATTCTTGGATTTCTGGTGGAGACCATTTCTTGGTTAAAAATCCGTACGTGTTAGCCTTTGGTATTTTTGAAAATGGTCATTCATGGCTATTTTCGACAAAAATGGGGGTTGTGTGGCCATTGATCATCGACTAGAGGCTCATACACCTCACCCCACATATGTTTCCTTGCCATAGATCACATTCTTGGATTTCTGGTGCAGACATTTCTTGGTCAAAAATCCGTAGGTGTTAGCCTTCGGTATTATTGAAAATGGTCGTTCATGGCTATTTTCGACAAAAATGGGGGTTGTGTGTCCATTGATCATCGACCAGACGCTCATACACCTCACCCCACATATGTTTCCTTGCCATAGATCACATTCTTGGATTTCTGGTGGAGACCATTTCTTGGTCTAAAATCCGTAGGTGTTAGCCTCTAGTATTATTGAAAATGGTCGCTCATGGCTATTTTCAAGGTCGCTCATGGCTATTTTCATAAAAAATGGGGGTTGTGTGGCCATTTATCATCGACTAGAGGCTCATAAACCTCACCCCACATATGTTTCCTTGCCATAGATTACATTCTTGGATTTCTGGTGGAAACCATTTCTTGGTTAAAAACTCGTACGTGTTAGCCTTCGGTATTATTGAAAATGGTCATTCATGGCTATTTTCGGCAAAATGGGGGTTGTGTGGCCATTGATCATCAACCAGAGGCTCGTACACCTCACCCCACATATGTTTCCTTGCCATAGATCACATTCTTGGATTTTTGGTGGAGACCATTTCTTGGTCAAAAACTCGTACGTGTTAGCCTTCGGTATTATTGAAAATGGTCGTTCATGGCTATTTTTGGCAAAATGGGGGTTCTGTGGCCATTGATCATCGACCAAAGGCTCGTACACCTCACCCCACATATGTTTCCTTTCCATAGATCACATTCTTGGATTTCTAGTGGAGACCATTTCTTGGTCAAAATCCGTAGGTGTTAGCCTTCGGTATTATTGTAAATGGTCATTCATGGCTATTTTCGACAAAAATGGGGGTTGTGTGGCCATTGATCATCGACCAGACGCTCATACACCTCACCCCACATATGTTTCCTTGCCATAGATCACATTCTTGGATTTCTGGTGGAGACCATTTCTTGGTCAAAAATCCGTAGGTGTTAGCCTTCGGTATTATTGAAAATGGTCGTTCATGGCTATTTTCGACAAAAATGGGGGTTGTGTGGCCATTGATCATCGACCAGAGGCTCATACACCTCACCCCACATATGTTTCCTTGCCATAGATCACATTCTTGGATTTCTGGTGGAGACCATTTCTTGGTCAAAAATCCGTAGGTGTTAGCCTTCGGTATTATTGAAAATGGTCGTTCATGGCTATTTTCGACAAAAATGGGGGTTGTGTGGCCATTGATCATCGACCAGACGCTCATACACCTCACCCCACATATGTTTCCTTGTCATAGATCACTTTCTTGGATTTCTGGTGGAGACCATTTCTTGGTCTAAAATCCATAGGTGTTAGCCTCTAGTATTATTGAAAATGGTCGCTCATGGCTATTTTCAAGGTCGCTCATGGCTATTTTCATAAAAAATGGGGGTTGTGTGGCCATTTATCATCGACTAGAGGCTCATAAACCTCGCCCCACATATGTTTCTTTGCCATAGATCACATTCTTGCATTTCTGGTGGAGACCATTTCTTGGTTAAAAACTCGTACGTGTTAGCCTTCGGTATTATTGAAAATGGTCGTTCATGGCTATTTTCGGCAAAATGGGGGTTGTGTGACCATTCATTATCGACCAGAGGCTCGTACACCTCACCCCACATATGTTTCCTTGCCATAGATCACATTCTTGGATTTCTGGTGGAGACCATTTCTTGGTCAAAAATCCGTACGTGTTAGCCTTTGGTATTTTTGAAAATGGTCATTCATGGCTATTTTCGACAAAAATGGGGGTTGTGTGGCCATTGATCTTCGACCAGAGGCTCATACACCTCACTACACATATGTTTCCTTGCCATAGATCACATTCTAGGATTTATGGTGGAGACCATTTCTTGGTCAAAAATCCGTAGGTGTTAGCCTTCAGTGTCATTGAAAATGGTCGTTCATGGCTATTTTCGACAAAAATTAGGGTTGTGTGGCCATTGATCGTCGACCAGAGGCTCATACACCTCACCCCACATATGTTTCCTTGCCATAGATCACATTCTTGGATTTCTGGTGGAGACCATTTCTTGGTCAAAAATCCGTAGGTGTTAGCCTTCGGTATTATTGAAAATGGTCGTTCATGGCTATTTTCGACAAAAATGGGGGTTGTGTGGCCATTGATCATCGACCAGACACTCATACACCTCACCCCACATATGTTTCCTTGCCATAGATCACATTCTTGGATTTCTGGTGGAGACCATTTCTTGTTCTAAAATCCGTAGGTGTTAGCCTCTAGTATTATTGAAAATGGTCGCTCATGGCTATTTTCAAGGTCGCTCATGGCTATTTTCATAAAAAATGGGGGTTGTGTGGCAATTTATCATCGACTAGAGGCTCATAAACCTCACCCCACATATGTTTCCTTGCCATAGATTACATTCTTGGATTTCTGGTGGAAACCATTTCTTGGTTAAAAACTCGTACGTGTTAGCCTTCGGTATTATTGAAAATGGTCATTCATGGCTATTTTCGGCAAAATGGGGGTTGTGTGGCCATTGATCATCAACCAGAGGCTCGTACACCTCACCCCACATATGTTTCCTTGCCATAGATCACATTCTTGGATTTCTGGTGGAGACCATTTCTTGGTTAAAAATCCGTACGTGTTAGCCTTTGGTATTTTTGAAAATGGTCATTCATGGCTATTTTCGACAAAAATGGGGGTTGTGTGGCCATTGATCATCGACTAGAGGCTCATACACCTCACCCCACATATGTTTCCTTGCCATAGATCACATTCTTGGATTTCTGGTGCAGACATTTCTTGGTCAAAAATCCGTAGGTGTTAGCCTTCGGTATTATTGAAAATGGTCGTTCATGGCTATTTTCGACAAAAATGGGGGTTGTGTGGCCATTGATCATCGACCAGACGCTCATACACCTCACCCCACATATGTTTCCTTGCCATAGATCACATTCTTGGATTTCTGGTGGAGACCATTTCTTGGTCTAAAATCCGTAGGTGTTAGCCTCTAGTATTATTGAAAATGGTCGCTCATGGCTATTTTCAAGGTCGCTCATGGCTATTTTCATAAAAAAATGGGGGTTGTGTGGCCATTTATCATCGACTAGAGGCTCATAAACCTCACCCCACATATGTTTCCTTGCCATAGATTACATTCTTGGATTTCTGGTGGAAACCATTTCTTGGTTAAAAACTCGTACGTGTTAGCCTTCGGTATTATTGAAAATGGTCATTCATGGCTATTTTCGGCAAAATGGGGGTTGTGTGGCCATTGATCATCGACCAGAGGCTCATACACCTCACCCCACATATGTTTCCTTGCCATAGATCACATTCTTGGATTTCTGGTGGAGACCATTTCTTGGTCAAAAATCCGTAGGTGTTAGCCTTCGGTATTATTGAAAATGGTCGTTCATGGCTATTTTCGACAAAAATGGGGGTTGTGTGGCCATTGATCATCGACTAGAGGCTCATACACCTCACCCCACATATGTTTCCTTGCCATAGATCACATTCTTGGATTTCTGGTGGAGACCAATTCTTGGTCAAAAATCCGTAGGTGTTAGCCTTCGGTATTATTGAAAATGGTCGTTCATGGCTATTTTCGACAAAAATGGGGGTGTGTGGCCATTGATCATCGACCAGATGCTCATACACCTCACCCCACATATGTTTCCTTGCCATATATCACATTCTTGGATTTCTGGTGGAGACCATTTCTTGGTCTAAAATCCGTAGGTCTTAGCCTCTAGTATTATTGAAAATGGTCGCTCATGGCTATTTTCATAAAAAATGGGGGTTGTGTGGCCATTTATCATCACCTAGAGGCTCATAAACCTCACCCCACATATGTTTCCTTGCCATAGATCACATTCTTGGATTTCTGGTGGAGACCATTTCTTGGTTAAAAACTCGTACGTGTTAGCCTTCGGTATTATTGAAAATGGTCGTTCATGGCTATTTTCGGCAAAATGGGGGTTGTGTGGCCATTGATCATCGACCAGAGGATCATACACCTCACCCCACATATGTTTCCTTGCCATAGATCACATTCTTGGATTCCTGGTGGAGACCATTTCTTGGTCAAAAATCCATACGTGTTAGCCTTTGGTATTTTTGAAAATGGTCATTCATGGCTATTTTCGACAAAAATGGGGGTTGTGTGGCCATTGATCATCGACTAGAGGCTCATACACCTCACCCCACATATGTTTCCTTGCCATAGATCACATTCTTGGATTTCTGGTGGAGACCATTTCTTGGTCAAAAATCCGTAGGTGTTAGCCTTCGGTATTATTGAAAATGGTCGTTCATGGCTATTTTCGACAAAAATGGGGGTTGTGTGGCCATTGATCATCGACCAGACGCTCATACACCTCACCCCACATTTGTTTCCTTGCCATAGATCACATTCTTGGATTTCTGGTGGAGACCATTTCTTGGTCTAAAATCCGTAGGTGTTAGCCTCTAGTATTATTGAAAATGGTCGCTCATGGCTATTTTCAAGGTCGCTCATGGCTATTTTCATAAAAAATGGGGGTTGTGTGGCCATTTATCATCGACTAGAGGCTCATAAACCTCACCCCACATATGTTTCCCTGCCATCGATTACATTCTTGGATTTCTGGTGGAAACCATTTCTTGGTTAAAAACGCGTACGTGTTAGCCTTCGGTATTATTGAAAATGGTCATTCATGGCTATTTTCGGCAAAATGGGGGTTGTGTGGCCATTGATCGTCGACCAGAGGCTCATACACCTCACCCCACATATGTTTCCTTGTCGTAGATCACATTCTTGGATTTCTGGTGGAGACCATTTCTTGGTCAAAAAACCGTAGGTGTTAGCCTTCGATATTATTGAAAATGGTCGTTCATGGCTATTTTCGACAAAAATGGGGGTTGTGTGGCCATTGATCATCGACCAGAGGCTCATACACCTCACCCCACATATGTTTCCTTGCCATAGATCACATTCTTGGATTTCTGGTGGAGACCATTTCTTGGTCAAAAACTCGTACGTGTTAGCCTTCGGTATTATTGAAAATGGTCGTTCATGGCTATTTTTGGCAAAATGGGGGTTCTGTGGCCATTGATCATCGACCAGAGGCTCGTACACCTCACCCCACATATGTTTCCTTTCCATAGATCACATTCTTGGATTTCTGGTGGAGACCATTTCTTGGTCAAAAATCCGTAGGTGTTAGCCTTCGGTATTATTGAAAATGGTCGTTCATGGCTATTTTCGACAAAAATGGGGGTTGTGTGGCCATTGATCATCGACCAGAGGCTCATACACCTCACCCCACATATGTTTCCTCGCCATAGATCACATTCTTGGATTTCTGGTGGAGACCATATCTTGGTCAAAAATCTGTAGGTGTTAGCCTCTAATATTATTGAAAATGGTCGCTCATGGCTATTTTCGGCAAAATGGGGGTTCTGTGGCCATTGATCGTCGACCAGAGGCTCATACACCTCACCCCACATATGTTTCCTTGTCGTAGATCACATTCTTGGATTTCTGGTGGAGGCCATTTCTTGGTCAAAAATCCGTAGGTGTTAGCCTTCGATATTATTGAAAATGGTCGTTCATGGCTATTTTCGACAAAAATGGGGGTTGTGTGGCCATTGATCATCGACCAGAGGCCCATACACCTCACCCCACATATGTTTCCTTGCCATAGATCACATTCTTGGATTTCTGGTGGAGACCATTTCTTGGTCAAAAATCTGTAGGTGTTAGCCTTCGGTATTATTGAAAATGGTCGTTCATGGCTATTTTCGACAAAAATGGGGGTTGTGTGGCCATTGATCATCGACCAGACGCTCATACACCTCACCCCACATATGTTTCCTTGCCATAGATCACATTCTTGGATTTCTGGTGGAGACCATTTCTTGGTCTAAAATCCGTAGGTGTTAGCCTCTAGTATTATTGAAAATGGTCGCTCATGGCTATTTTCAAGGTCGCTCATGGCTATTTTCATAAAAAAATGGGGGTTGTGTGGCCATTTTCATCGACTAGAGGTTCATAAACCTCACCCCACATATGTTTCCTTGCCATAGATCACATTCTTGGATTTCTGGTGGAGACCATTTCTTGGTCAAAAATCCGTACGTGTTAGCCTTTGGTATTTTTGAAAATGGTCGTTCATGGCTTGGTCGATGATCAATGGCCACACAACCCCCATTTTTTATGAAAATAGCCATGAGCGACCATTTTCAATAATACTAGAGGCTAAGACCTACGAATTTTTGACCAAGAAATGGTCTCCACCAGAAATCCAAGAATGTGATCTATGGCAAGGAAACATATGTGGGGTGAGGTGTATGAGCCTCTCGTCGATGATCGATGGCCACACAACCCCCATTTTTGTCGAAAATAGCCATGAATGACCATTTACAATAATACCGAAGGCTAACACCTACGGATTTTTGACCAAGAAATGGTCTCCACCAGAAATCCAAGAATGTGATCTATGGCAAGGAAACATATGTGGGGTGAGGTGTATGAGCCTATGGTCGATGATCAATGGCCACACAACCCCCATTTTTGTCGAAAATAGCCATGAACGACCATTTTCAATAATATCGAAGGCTAACACCTACGGATTTTTGACCAAGAAATGGTCTCCACCAGAAATCCAAGAATGTGATCTACGACAAGGAAACATATGTGGGGTGAGGTGTATGAGCCTCTGGTCGACGATCAATGGCCACACAACCCCCATTTTGCCGAAAATAGCCATGAATGACCATTTTCAATAATACCGAAGGCTAACACGTACGAGTTTTTAACCAAGAAATGGTTTCCACCAGAAATCCAAGAATGTAATCTATGGCAAGGAAACATATGTGGGGTGAGGTTTATGAGCCTCTAGTCGATGATAAATGGCCACACAACCCCCATTTTTATGAAAATAGCCATGAGCGACCTTGAAAATAGCCATGAGCGACCATTTTCAATAATACTAGAGGCTAACACCTACGGATTTTAGACCAAGAAATGGTCTCCACCAGAAATCCAAAATGTGATCTATGGCAAGGAAACATATGTGGGGTGAGGTGTATGAGCGTCTAGTCGATGATCAATGGCCACACAACCCCCATTTTTGTCGAAAATAGCCATGAACGACCATTTTCAATAATACCGAAGGCTAACACCTACGGATTTTTGACCAAGAAATGGTCTCCACCAGAAATCCAAGAATGTGATCTATGGCAAGGAAACATATGTGGGGTGAGATTTATGAGCCTCTAGTCGATGATAAATGGCCACACAACCCCCATTTTTTTATGAAAATAGCCATGAGCGACCATTTTCAATAATATTAGAGGCTAAGACCTACGGATTTTTGACCAAGAAATGGTCTCCACCAGAAATCCAAGAATGTGATCTATGGCAAGGAAACATATGTGGGGTGAGGTGTATGAGCCTCTGGTCGATGATCAATGGCCACACAACCCCCATTTTTGTCGAAAATAGCCATGAACAACCATTTTCAATAATATCGAAGGCTAACACCTACGGATTTTTGACCAAGAAATGGTCTCCACCAGAAATCCAAGAATGTGATCTATGGCAAGGAAACATATGTGGGGTGAGGTGTACGAGCCTCTGGTCGATGATCAATGGCCACACAACCCCCAATTTTTATGAAAATAGCCATGAGAGACCATTTTCAATAATACTAGAGGCTGAGACCTACGGATTTTTGACCAAGAAATGGTCTCCACCAGATATCCAAGAATGTGATCTATGGCAAGGAAACATATGTGGGGTGAGGTGTATGAGCCTCTGGTCGATGATCAATGGCCACACAACCCCCATTTTTGTCGAAAATAGCCATGAATGACCATTTACAATAATACCGAAGGCTAACACCTACGGATTTTTGACCAAGAAATGGTCTCCACCAGAAATCCAAGAATGTGATCTATGGCAAGGAAACATATGTGGGGTGAGGTGTATGAGCCTATGGTCGATGATCAATGGCCACACAACCCCCATTTTTGTCGAAAATAGCCATGAACGACCATTTTCAATAATATCGAAGGCTAACACCTACGGATTTTTGACCAAGAAATGGTCTCCACCAGAAATCCAAGAATGTGATCTACGACAAGGAAACATATGTGGGGTGAGGTGTATGAGCCTCTGGTCAACGATCAATGGCCACACAACCCCCATTTTGCCGAAAATAGCCATGAATGACCATTTTCAATAATACCGAAGGCTAACACGTACGAGTTTTTAACCAAGAAATGGTTTCCACTAGAAATCCAAGAATGTAATCTATGGCAAGGAAACATATGTGGGGTGAGGTTTATGAGCCTCTAGTCGATGATAAATGGCCAGACAACCCCCATTTTTATGAAAATAGCCATGAGCGACCTTGAAAATAGCCATGAGCGACCATTTTCAATAATACTAGAGGCTAACACCTACGGATTTTAGACCAAGAAATGGTCTCCACCAGAAATCCAAGAATGTGATCTACGGCAAGGAAACATATGTGGGGTGAGGTGTATGAGCGTCTGGTCGATGATCAATGGCCACACAACCCCCATTTTTGTCGAAAATAGCCATGAACGACCATTTTCAATAATACCGAAGGCTAACACCTACGGATTTTTGACCAAGAAATGGTCTCCACCAGAAATCCAAGAATGTGATCTATGGCAAGGAAACATATGTGGGGTGAGATTTATGAGCCTCTAGTCGATGATAAATGGCCACACAACCCCCATTTTTTTATGAAAATAGCCATGAGCGACCATTTTCAATAATATTAGAGGCTAAGACCTACGGATTTTTGACCAAGAAATGGTCTCCACCAGAAATCCAAGAATGTGATCTATGGCAAGGAAACATATGTGGGGTGAGGTGTATGAGCCTCTGGTCGATGATCAATGGCCACACAACCCCCATTTTTGTCGAAAATAGCCATGAACAACCATTTTCAATAATATCGAAGGCTAACACCTACGGATTTTTGACCAAGAAATGGTCTCCACCAGAAATCCAAGAATGTGATCTATGGCAAGGAAACATATGTGGGGTGAGGTGTACGAGCCTCTAGTCGATGATCAATGGCCACACAACCCCCAATTTTTATGAAAATAGCCATGAGAGACCATTTTCAATAATACTAGAGGCTAAGACCTACAGATTTTTGACCAAGAAATGGTCTCCACCAGAAATCCAAGAATGTGATCTATGGCAAGGAAACATATGTGGGGTGAGGTGTATGAGCCTCTGGTCGATGATCAATGGCCACACAACCCCCATTTTTGTCGAAAATAGCCATGAATGACCATTTACAATAATACCGAAGGCTAACACCTACGGATTTTTGACCAAGAAATGGTCTCCACCAGAAATCCAAGAACGTGATCTATGGCAAGGAAACATATGTGGGGTGAGGTGTATGAGCCTCTAGTCGATGATCAATGGCCACACAACCCCCATTTTTGTCAAAAATAGCCATGAATGACCATTTTCAAAAATACCAAAGGCTAACACGTACGGATTTTTGACCAAGAAATGGTCTCCACCAGAAATTCAAGAATGTGATCTATGGCAAGGAAACATATGTGGGGTGAGGTGTATGAGCCTCTGGTCGATGATCAATTGCCACACAACCCCCATTTTGTCGAAAATAGCCATGAACGACCATTTTCAATAATACCGAAGGCTAACACCTACGGATTTTTGACCAAGAAATGGTCTCCACCAGAAATCCAAGAATGTGATCTACGACAAGGAAACATATGTGGGGTGAGGTGTATGAGCCTCTGGTCGACGATCAATGGCCACACAACCCCCATTTTGCCGAAAATAGCCATGAATGACCATTTTCAATAATACCGAAGGCTAACACGTACGAGTTTTTAACCAAGAAATGGTTTCCACCAGAAATCCAAGAATGTAATCTATGGCAAGGAAACATATGTGGGGTGAGGTCTATGAGCCTCTAGTCGATGATAAATGGCCACACAACCCCCATTTTTTATGAAAATAGCCATGAGCGACCTTGAAAATAGCCATGAGCGACCATTTTCAATAATACTAGAGGCTAACACCTACGGATTTTAGACCAAGAAATGGTCTCCACCAGAAATCCTAGAATGTGATCTATTGCAAGGAAACATATGGGGGGTGAGGTGGACGAGCCTCTGGTCGATGATCAATGGCCACACAACCCCCATTTTTGTCGAAAATAGCCATGAACGATCATTTACAATAATACCGAAGGCTAACACCTACGGATTTTTGACCAAGAAATGGTCTCCACCAGAAATCCAAGAATGTGATCTATGGCAAGGAAACATATGTGGGGTGAGGTTTATGAGCCTCTAGTCGATGATAAATGGCCACACAACCCCCATTTTTTACGAAAATAGCCATGAGCGACCTTGAAAATAGCCATGAGCGACCATTTTCAATAATACTAGAGGCTAACACCTACGGATTTTAGACCAAGAAATGGTCTCCACCAGAAATCCAAGAATGTGATCTATGGCAAGGAAACATCTGTGGGGTGAGGTGTATGAGCGTCTGGTCGATGATCAATGGCCACACAACCCCCATTTTTGTCGAAAATAGCCATGAACGACCATTTTCAATAATACCGAAGGCTAACACCTACGGATTTTTGACCAAGAAATGGTCTCCACCAGAAATCCAAGAATGTGATCTATGGCAAGGAAACATATGTGGGGTGAGGTGTATGAGCCTCTGGTCGATGATCATTGGCCACACAACCCCCATCTTTGTCGAAAATAGCCATGAACGACCATTTTCAATAATATCGAAGGCTAACACCTACGGATTTTTGACCAAGAAATGGTCTCCACCAGAAATCCAAGAATGTGATCTACGATAAGGAAACATATGTGGGGTGAGGTGTATGAGCCTCTGGTCGACGATCAATGGCCACACAACCCCCATTTTGCCGAAAATAGCCATGAATGACCATTTTCAATAATATCGAAGGCTAACACCTACGGATTTTTGACCAAGAAATGGTCTCCACCAGAAATCCAAGAATGTGATCTACGACAAGGAAACATATGTGGGGTGAGGTGTATGAGCCTCTGGTCGACGATCAATGGCCACACAACCCCCATTTTGCCGAAAATAGCCATGAATGACCATTTTCAATAATACCGAAGGCTAACACGTACGAGTTTTTAACCAAGAAATGGTTTCCACTAGAAATCCAAGAATGTAATCTATGGCAAGGAAACATATGTGGGGTGAGGTGTATGAGCCTCTAGTCGATGATAAATGGCCACACAACCCCCATTTTTTATGAAAATAGCCATGAGCGACCTTGAAAATAGCCATGAGCGACCATTTTCAATAATACTAGAGGCTAACACCTACGGATTTTGGACCAAGAAAAGGTCTCCACCAGAAATCCAAGAATGTGATCTATGGCATGGAAACATATGTGGGGTGAGGTGTATGAGCGTCTGGTCGATGATCAATGGCCACACAACCCCCATTTTTGTCGAAAATAGCCATGAACGACCATTTTCAATAATACCGAAGGCTAACACCTACGGATTTTTGACCAAGAAATGGTCTCCACCAGAAATCCAAGAATGTGATCTATGGCAAGGAAACATATGTGGGGTGAGGTGTATGAGCCTCTAGTCGATGATCAATGGCCACACAACCCCCATTTTTGTCGAAAATAGCCATGAATGACCATTTTCAAAAATACCAAAGGCTAACACGTACGGATTTTTGAACAAGAAATGGTCTCCACCAGAAATCCAAGAATGTGATCTATGGCAAGGAAACATATGTGGGGTGAGGTGTACGAGCCTCTGGTCGATGATCAATGGCCACACAACCCCCATTTTTGTCGAAAATAGCAATGAATGACCATTTTCAATAATACCGAAGGCTAACACGTACGAGTTTTTAACCAAGAAATGGTTTCCACCAGAAATCCAAGAATGTAATCTATGGCAAGTAAACATATGTGGGGTGAGGTGTATGAGCCTCTGGTCGATGATCAATGGCCACACAGCCCCCATTTTTTATGAAAATAGCCATGAGCGACCATTTTCAATAATACTAGAGGCTAAGACCTACGGATTTTTAACCAAGAAATGGTCTCCACCAGAAATCCAAGAATGTGATCTACAACAAGGAAACATATGTGGGGTGAGGTGTATGAGCGTCTGGTCGACGATCAATGGCCACACAACCCCCATTTTTGTCGAAAATAGCCATGAACGACCATTTTCAATAATACCAAAGGCTAACACCTACGGATTTTTGACCAAGAAATGGTCGGGGTGAGGTTTACGAGCCTCTGGTCGATGATCAATGGCCACACAACCCCCATTTTTATGAAAATAGCCATGAGCGACCTTGAAAATAGCCATGAGCGACCATTTTCAATAATACTAGAGGCTAACACCTACGGATTTTAGACCAAGAAATGGTTTCCACCAGAAATCCAAGAATGTGATCTATGGCAAGGAAACATATGTGGGGTGAGGTGTATGAGCCTCTGGTCGACGATCAATGGCCACACAACCCCCATTTTGCCGAAAATAGCCATGAATGACCATTTTCAATAATACCGAAGGCTAACACCTACGGATTTTTGACCAAGAAATGGTCTCCACCAGAAATCCAAGAATGTGATCTATGGCAAGGAAACATATGTGGGGTGAGGTGTATGAGCCTCTGGTCGACGATCAATGGCCACACAACCCTAATTTTTGTCGAAAATAGCCATGAACAACCATTTTCAATGATACTGAAGGCTAACACCTACGGATTTTTGACCAAGAAATGGTCTCCACCATAAATCCAAGAATGTGATCTATGGCAAGGAAACATATGTGTAGTGAGGTGTATGAGCCTCTGGTCGAAGATCAATGGCCACACAACCCCCATTTTTGTCGAAAATAGCCATGAATGACCATTTTCAAAAATACCAAAGGCTAACACATTCGGATTTTTGCCCAAGAAATGGTCTCCACCAGAAATCCAAGAATGTGATCTATGGCAAGGAAACATATGTGGGGTGAGGTGTATGAGCCTCTGGTCGATGATCAATTGCCACACAACCCCCATTTTGTCGAAAATAGCCATGGACGACCATTTTCAATAATACCGAAGGCTAACACCTACGGATTTTTGACCAAGAAATGGTCTCCACCATAAATCCAAGAATGTGATCTATGGCAAGGAAACATATGTGTAGTGAGGTGTATGAGCGTCTGGTCGATGATCAATGGCCACACAACCCCCATTTTTGTCGAAAATAGCCATGAACGACCATTTTCAATAATACCGAAGGCTAACACCTACGGATTTTTGACCAAGAAATGGTCTCCACCAGAAATCCAAGAATGTGATCTATGGCAAGAAAACATATGTGGGGTGAGGTGTATGAGCCTCTGGTCGATGATCAATGGCCACACAACCCCCATTTTTGTCGAAAATAGCCATGAACGACTATTTTCAATAATATCGAAGGCTAACACCTACGGATTTTTGACCAAGAAATGGTCTCCACCAGAAATCCAAGAATGTGATCTACGACAAGGAAACATATGTGGGGTGAGGTGTATGAGCCTCTGGTCGATGATCAATGGTCACACAACCTCCATTTTCAATCATACCGAAGGGTAACACGTACGGATTTTTGACAAAGAAATGGTCTCCACCAGAAATCCAAGAATGCGATCTATGGCAAGGAAACATATGTGGGGTGAGGTGTATGAGCGTCTGGTCGATGATCAATGGCCACACAACCCCCATTTTTGTCCAAAATAGCCATGAACGACCATTTTCAATAATACCGAAAGCTAACACCTACGGATTTTTGACCAAGAAATGGTCTCCACCAGAAATCCAAGAATGTGATCTACGACAAGGAAACATATGTGGGGTGAGGTGTATGAGCCTCTGGTCGACGATCAATGGCCACACAACCCCCATTTTGCCGAAAATAGCCATGAACGACCATTTTCAATAATACCGAAGGCTAACACCTACGGATTTTTGACCAAGCAATGGTCTCCACCAGAAATCCAAGAATGTGACCTATGGCAAGGAAACATATGTGGGGTGAGGTGTATGAGCCTCTAGTCGATGATCAATGGCCACACAACCCCCATTTTTGTCGAAAATAGCCATCAATGACCATTTTCAAAAATACCAAAGGCTAACATGTACAGATTTTTGACAAAGAAATGGTCTCCACCAGAAATCAAAGAATGTGATCTATGGCAAGGAAACATATGTTGGTTGAGGTGTATGAGCGTCTAGTCGATGATCAATGGCCACACAACCCCCATTTTTGTCGAAAATAGCCATGAACGACCATTTTCAATAATATCGAAGGCTAACACCTACGGATTTTTGACCAAGAAATGGTCTCCACCAGAAATCCAAGAATGTGATCTACGACAAGGAAACATATGTGGGGTGAGGTGTATGAGCCTCTGGTCGACGATCAATGGCCACACAACCCCCATTTTGCCGAAAATAGCCATGAATGACCATTTTCAATAATACCGAAGGCTAACACGTACGAGTTTTTAACCAAGAAATGGTTTCCACCAGAAATCCAAGAATGTGATCTATGGCAAGGAAACATATGTGGGGTGAGGTGTATGAGCCTCTGGTCGATGATCAATGGCCACACAACCCTAATTTTTGTCGAAAATAGCCATGAGCCTCTGGTCGGTTTCACATTTTGTTGCTACGCCGAAGCTTTCCTGCTCACACCTTCGGCGCTGTATCAACCTTCGTATTACTCTGGTCTACTGTGATGTCGACTTGAATCCGAAGATACCTGTTCACACATTATACTCCAGAAATACTGTTAAATCCTGTTTTTGAGGACCTTCGGAAGCCGAAGGCCCCCAACAGTAGCCCCTCGCAATATTAATTTGTTTGAAATAATAAATTTAGATTGCGAAATGGACGAAGGCTTTTCGCCGAAGGTCCGAAAAAACACCTTCCCTTTGCTAGAATAGCAACATTCACTGACAAGCGGGGTCTTTCAATTTTCAACGCATTGGGCGTATAAATACGGTCATACCGCAAACTCATTTGGCACGCTCTCTTGTCACTTGCTCTCGCTCACTCGATTTTTAGCTTTTGCGCACTAAGATTTTCTGAGCTTTTAGTTTTGAAGCTTCGGCTTTGAAAACAGTTTTTTAGTATTTCCGAAGATGTCTGGAGATAAGAAAGCTGCTGCTGAGACGAAGCTGACTCTTGACGAAGAGAAAAACTTGGGGTTTTTTATAGCGATGTCGAAGACAAACACAGAAAAAATTACCAAGGAAATTCTAGAAGGCTTGTCTGAGGATACTGGTGACAGTGACAGTTATGATGTGGACAGCGGTAGTGAAGACTCCGAAGATCGTCCCTGGCGACCAAGCCATTCAGTTTATGGTAAATCAACTATCAAAGAGAATCATCTTGTCAACATGAGAGGAAGGTATTTCCGGGATTTGTCCATTGTGAGGGCCGACGAAGGGGAGAAGACTTGTCCACACCCTGAAGAAAATGAAGTCGTAGTGTACCGAAGCTTTTTGAAAGCTGGGCTACGATTTCCCTTGAGTAGCTTCGTCGTGGAGGTGTTGAAAATCTTCGAAGTCTATCTTCATCAACTTACTCCTGAGGCAATTATAAGGCTGAATATCTTCGTGTGGGCCGCTAGAAGCCAAGGTCTGAAGCCTGATGCAAAAAGCTTCTGCAATATACACGAATTATCATATGAAACGAAACCTTGGGGCAAAGAACAGTACCATAATAATTTTGGCTGCTACAGTTTCGTTTCTCGGTCCGGGGCAAGCTGTCCCGTACCAACCTTTCGGAAGAGATGGCCCGACGACTGGATGACAGAATGGTTCTATGTTAAGAATGACCTATCAGTACGAGAAGATATCAAAGGTATAATTATGCGTCCTATTTGGCAAAGCTTCGACCTTCGGAGGCCGAAGGTTGAAATGAGTGAAGCTGCTGAAGAATGCCAGAGGGCCTTCGGCGTTATCTGCTCTTTTATTGGAACAAGAGATTTAGTACAAGAGCATATTGCCTTCCGGGTGTGGCCGCTCGCGGAGAAGTGGGAAATGCCACAAGAAACCATAAAAGAGGCCGACGAAGGTGGACTTGTGAGACTGAAGTACACCTTCAAGTTCGGAGATAAATTTGCTGAGCCAGATGATGACTGGTTAAAGAGCATTGAAAATTTAAGTGATGAGCTGCTTGTTGCTTATTCGAAGGCCGAAGATACTGCGATGTCAGCAGCCTTCGGAGGCCGAAAAAAGAAGAGGCTGAATCGGGTATTTGATGCAATTGGGTTTGTCTACCCTGACTATTGCTATCCTGTTCGAAGGCAGAAGAGAAAAAACACAACCTCTGCAAAAGAAGAAGCTGCAACTGCTCCTAGCGAGCCAGAACCTGAAAGAAAGAAGATAAAGGTCCTCACGCACCGGCCGCGCTATATCGAGCCAGCTTCGGTGCCGGAGTTTACCGGAAAATCTTCTTCGGCCACCGAGGTTAAAAAGCCAACCAATCCAGCCAGGCCGCCAGCAGCTGCAGAAATAACTGAAACGCCAAAAAGGATAGAACTGGAAGAACCGAAGATTTTGCTATCGGAAACCAAAGAAGTGGTCGAAGCGCCATCCACAGAAAAAATTGAAGAAGTGGAAAAACCAACTGAAGAAAAAGTACCAGAAATTGTGAGTCCTGCAGCAAATGTTGAGACGATAAAAAATCAAAAAGTGCCAGTAGTGACTCCGAAAAGAAAGAGAATGGCTAATGTGCTAGATGTACTGGAAACAATCAAATCCTCAAGCACACCTTCGAAAAAGGCTGCTGCCACTCCTAAAACAGCAACTGAAATTTCTGATACAAAAACTCCAGAGCAGGAAACTGAAGCCGACGCTGAGTCCTTAGAGCCCGTAAAGATAAAATCCTTGGAAACTGAGGAAGAAAAAATAACAAAGCCAATTTCTGTTGAAGAAATCGGTGACGTTGTCCCCGAAGCGTCCTCCAAAGTTCGTGATTATATTGTTCGTCATGCTTTGGGGAAAAAACTATCAGAAAAAGAAGAGCGAGAGGCCCAGCACTACGCCCAAAAACTGAAGTACCCAAAGGGGGCGTTAATATTCAATGGTAGTGGAGAAGAAGACTTTTTGTATTGTCTCCCTGACAGCAAGGAAATTTCTGTTTGCCGGGAGATGAGCAAGAGCTTCGGATTCCCAACCTTAGAAGACGGGCTCTCGGTGTTGTCGAAGAACGATCTGGCCGACAGCCTGGCCTATAATAGCTTAAAGGTGCGACAAATGGGATCCTTGTATTCTTTGTTGATACCAAAAAATCTTTTGTTTGTTTAAATTTATTGAAACACACATATTTTTCTTTGCAGGGCCTGATACTTAGCAATGCCCTTAGGGCACAAAAAGATGCTGAAGACGAAGGGTGTGCTATAGCCCTGAGCAACCTTCGTTCCGAAGTAATTGATCTGAGGAACGAAGGCCTCGAAAAAGATAAAATATTACACTCATTGCTAAATAAAATAAAGGAAGACGAAGCTGCTTTCAAGGGTCAAGCTGAAGCTCAGAAGCGCGAAATTGAAGATCTTCGGAAACAACTGGCCAGAGCCAGGGAAGAACGCATACTTGAAGAAACAAGGCGAGAACTCAGCGACCAGTGGGCAGATCACTTAGAAGTAACTTGTAAGAGCTTCGTTCATTCAAGAAGAGATGTTATAACAAATCTATAGAATGTGTTAAGAAGCTGAAAGGTAGCTTCGCCAGGGTCGGCGCCTTCTCAAGTGAAGAAAACTTTATGAGAGGCAATCCCGAAGGTCCCATTGAATGGATCGGCCACGAAGCTGAAGCCTTCGAAGAAATTTTAAATAGCCGTGGGGATATATGTGCTTTCTCTGGGGCCAGAGGAATTGCCACCATTTTAGAGAAGAAGGGCTGCGAACATGTAAAAATTTTAGCACAATCCGAAGCTGCTTTGTCCTTTGAAGATGCAAGAGATCCTTCGGCCGAAGCAAGCATGATCGGTGGAAAGTTTTTTACCGATATCTGGGATAATGGTGGCCGAGAAATGGCAGGAGAAATCATTCAAAAAAGTGAAAAGGGCATTCACGATGCTAGAGAAGTGGCTAAGGCTGCTGAAAAGAGCGCAGAGCCCGAAGGTCAATTAGGTATTAACTAATAGTTTTTATTGTGTTGTAATTTTTGGTTTTAAGCTTCGTTTGCCATTTGTAATAGCAGCATAGCCGTATCCTGTCCTTCAGATCCTGCTAAAGCGTCTCCAGGCCCTCAGCCGAAAGGAGACGACGAAATTAAAAAGATGGCCGAAGCAATCATGGACGAAGTCGTCAATCGGCTCCTGAATGAGGCTGCAGAAGTTGTTCTGAGAGAAGATTAAATACTATTGTAAATTAAACTTCTGAAATGTGATATATTGTAACATTTTGTAATCCTGAATGTAATATACCCATTTTTATTGCTCAATTCTTTACGATGCATGAAACTTTACACGTACCGCTTTTTGAGTCTTTGACGAAAAAATACCTTCCCTTCTTTTCATGCTTCGTGAAGAGGAATTTTTCTTTGTCACAACAATATCCAGTGTTCTGATGAATAATATCCAGGCTTCTTGAAAATGTTCTCTGAAGCTACTTAGCATGATTTTCCCCTTTCAAAACATTCTTCCGAAGATCGATGTCATGTCCCCTTCTTGTGCCATATGCAACCTGATGTATGATGCTTATGTTATGCGAAATGATGCGATGATGTTATGCTGAGTAAGATGGTGTTTATTCCGAAGATACACACGTTCCTGCGACAAAACACATAATAATTTTTTTACTATAAGCCTCCCTTAGGAGCTTCTTCGCCTTTTACTTCAGCGGAATCAGCGTTGACTTTTCGCTGTAAGCTCTGCATTCCCTTAGGAACGACTTTGGAGCTTCTTCGCCTTTACTTTTGGCGGAATCAGCGTTGACTTTTCGCTGTAAGCTCTGCATTCCCTTAGGAACGACTTTGGAGCTTCTTCGCCTTTACTTTTGGCGGAATCAGCGTTGACTTTTCGCTGTAAGCTCTGCATTCCCTTAGGAACGACTTTGGAGCAAAAAACCTACACTGCGCTCCCTTTGGAACGACTTTTTTGTGACTTCGGCAGACTTACTCTGCGTTCCTTAGAACGACTTTTTGTTGCTTCGAAGAATTTTCGATAGTCCGAAGGTCCTCTTTGTTATCACAAGTCTTTAAACTTCAACAATTTAAGCCTGTGAAAAATATATTTTCCCTGTGGGAATCAACGAAACTATTTACATGAAACCTAAACAATGTCCTTTATTACAGAAAATAAAACTGAATGAAAAAGATTGCTATTAAGGTAGGATATTTGTCAATAGATGTGCTTTGACTCTGGCACAGTGCTGTTGACTGTACGAGCTTCGGACTGCTCTCTGAAGTCCCTTTGGTGTGGAGCATACTGGCTCCCTTCTGGCTGCTGGCCTTGTTGCAACGGAGGTGGAGGCGGAGGCTGTTGCCAGGAAGCTTGAGGTTGACTCGCCGAAGCAACAGAAACTGCAGGGTGGTTGCCCACATATTCTGGGATGTAGGGCGAATGATACGAAGCTGTATGCATGACCTGCTTCGGCTGAGCTTGTTGCGCTGCGGCTTCGGCTATTTCCTTTTGCTTCTGGATGGTAACATGACACATCCTGGTGGTATGGCCTTTGTTCTCACCGCAGAATAAGCAAAAGATTCTTCTCTGCTGATCGCCAAATCTTCCTCCGAAGCCCCTGGCACCTCTGCCTCTTGGAGCTGGTGGTCGGAAGGGGCCTTGCTGTTGCCCCGAAGCCTGTGAGGAACATTGTGGCCTTTGCTGTTGGCTCCCCTTATCATCATTTTGTGTAGAGTTATGAATTGATCTAACATGCCTCGGGTAAAACCTCCCACCAAAGCCCCTGGTCATTTCAGAAAACCTGAAAGCGTCCTCCCTTCTTTGGCGAAAATCGTTATCGGCCCGAATGTAATCGTCCATCTTCTGGAGAAGCTTCTCCAAAGTTTGAGGAGGCTTCCTAGCGAAGTACTGAGCTGACGGTCCTGGCCTGAGCCCCTTGATCATGGCCTCAATGACAATTTCATTGGGCACCGTTGGTTCTTGTGCCCTCAAACGCAAGAACCTTCGGACATAGGCCTGAAGGTATTCTTCGTGATCCTGGGTGCATTGGAACAGAGCCTGAGCAGTAACCGGTTTCGTCTGAAACCCTTGGAAGCTAGTTAACAACAGGTCCTTCAGCTTCTGCCATGAAGTGATCATTCCTGGTCGAAGGGAGGAATACCAGGTTTGAGCAACACTCCTGACAGCCATAACAAAAGATTTGGCCATGACCGCAGCATTTCCACCATACGAAGATACTGTTGCTTCGTAGCTCATCAAAAACTGCTGAGGTGTTCAAAAAACTCAAAGAGTGGAAGTGAGTTCACCGGAGGACGGCGCCAATGTTGGAGACTTGTTCTCAAATGCTATAAGAACAAGGCAACATAAAAAATGTTAATCGGTCAAGCCCTTCGTCCTACGAAGCATTATTCCCCTTAGGATATAATGGTTTTCGGACGAAGGTTATGAAGGGCATACCTTCATAAATACATTACATAATGACGAAGAATGAATTATAAGGAATACAAAGGTTTACATAGATAATTATACATTATTATTATATATAAATGGAAATAACATTGAATTACAAATGTACCTTCAACTTGAAGGAGATGAAAGTACAAGCGTGACGCAAAAGTGAATGCCCAGTCCGCGTGAACAGTACGGGGGTACTGTTCACCTATTTATAGGCACGGGGCACAACCCATACAAAATTACATTCATGCCCTTTACATTTGATAATAATTCTATAGTAATCTGTCGAGGTCTAAATAGCCTTTTCATCTTTAAGTCGGTTTCACATTTTGTTGCTACGCCGAAGCTTTCCTGCTCACACCTTCGGCGCTGTATCAACCTTCGTATTACTCTGGTCTACTGTGATGTCGACTTGAATCCGAAGATACCTGTTCACACATTATACTCCAGAAATACTGTTAAATCCTGTTTTTGAGGACCTTCGGAAGCCGAAGGCCCCCAACACTAATATTATTGAAAATGGTCGCTCATGGCTATTTTCAAGGTCGCTCATGGCTATTTTCATAAAAAATGGGGGTTGTGTGGCCATTTATCATCGACTAGAGGCTCATAAACCTCACCCCACATATGTTTCCTTGCCATAGATCACATTCTTGGATTTCTGGTGGAGACCATTTCTTGGTCAAAAATCCGTAGGTGTTAGCCTTCGGTATTATTGTAAATGATCGTTCATGGCTATTTTCGACAAAAATGGGGGTTGTGTGGCCATTGATCATCGACCAGAGGCTCGTCCACCTCACCCCCCATATGTTTCCTTGCAATAGATCACATTCTAGGATTTTTGGTGGAGACCATTTCTTGGTCTAAAATCCGTAGGTGTTAGCCTCTAGTATTATTGAAAATGGTCGCTCATGGCTATTTTCAAGGTCGCTCATGGCTATTTTCATAAAAAATGGGGGTTGTGTGGCCATTTATCATCGACTAGAGGCTCATAGACCTCACCCCACATATGTTTCCTTGCCATAGATTACATTCTTGGATTTCTGGTGGAAACCATTTCTTGGTTAAAAACTCGTACGTGTTAGCCTTCGGTATTATTGAAAATGGTCATTCATGGCTATTTTCGGCAAAATGGGGGTTGTGTGGCCATTGATCGTCGACCAGAGGCTCATACACCTCACCCCACATATGTTTCCTTGTCGTAGATCACATTCTTGGATTTCTGGTGGAGACCATTTCTTGGTCAAAAATCCGTAGGTGTTAGCCTTCGGTATTATTGAAAATGGTCGTTCATGGCTATTTTCGACAAAATGGGGGTTGTGTGGCAATTGATCATCGACCAGAGGCTCATACACCTCACCCCACATACGTTTCCTTGCCATAGATCACATTCTTGGATTTCTGGTGGAGACCATTTCTTGGTCAAAAATCCGTACGTGTTAGCCTTTGGTATTTTTGAAAATGGTCATTCATGGCTATTTTCGACAAAAATGGGGGTTGTGTGGCCATTGATCATCGACTAGAGGCTCATACACCTCACCCCACATATGTTTCCTTGCCATAGATCACATTCTTGGATTTCTGGTGGAGACCATTTCTTGGTCAAAAATCCGTAGGTGTTAGCCTTCGGTATTATTGTAAATGGTCATTCATGGCTATTTTCGACAAAAATGGGAGTTGTGTGGCCATTGATCATCGACCAGAGGCTCATACACCTCACCCCACATATGTTTCCTTGCCATAGATCACATTCTTGGATTTCTGGTGGAGACCATTTCTTCTTCAAAAATCCTTAGGTCTTAGCCTCTAGTATTATTGAAAATGGTCTCTCATGGCTATTTTCATAAAAATTGGGGGTTGTGTGGCCATTGATCATCGACCAGAGGCTCGTACACCTCACCCCACATAGGTTTCCTTGCCATAGATCACATTCTTGGATTTCTGGTGGAGACCATTTCTTGGTCAAAAATCCGTAGGTGTTAGCCTTCGATATTATTGAAAATGGTCGTTCATGGCTATTTTCGACAAAAATGGGGGTTGTGTGGCCATTTATCATCGACTAGAGGCTCATAAATCTCACCCCACATATGTTTCCTTGCCATAGATCACATTCTTGGATTTCTAGTGGAGACCATTTCTTGGTCAAAAATCCGTAGGTCTTAGCCTCTAATATTATTGAAAATGGTCGCTCATGGCTATTTTCATAAAAAAATGGGGGTTGTGTGGCCATTTATCATCGACTAGAGGCTCATAAATCTCACCCCACATATGTTTCCTTGCCATAGATCACATTCTTGGATTTCTGGTGGAGACCATTTCTTGGTCAAAAATCCGTAGGTGTTAGCCTTCGGTATTATTGAAAATGGTCGTTCATGGCTATTTTCGACAAAAATGGGGGTTGTGTGGCCATTGATCATCGACCAGACGCTCATACACCTCACCCCACATATGTTTCCTTGCCATAGATCACATTCTTGGATTTCTGGTGGAGACCATTTCTTGGTCTAAAATCCGTAGGTGTTAGCCTCTAGTATTATTGAAAATGGTCGCTCATGGCTATTTTCAAGGTCGCTCATGGCTATTTTCATAAAAATGGGGGTTGTGTGGCCATTTATCATCGACTAGAGGCTCATAAACCTCACCCCACATATGTTTCCTTGCCATAGATTACATTCTTGGATTTCTGGTGGAAACCATTTCTTGGTTAAAAACTCGTACGTGTTAGCCTTCGATATTATTGAAAATGGTCATTCATGGCTATTTTCGGCAAAATGGGGGTTGTGTGGCCATTGATCGTCGACCAGAGGCTCATACACCTCACCCCACATATGTTTCCTTGTCGTAGATCACATTCTTGGATTTCTGGTGGAGACCATTTCTTGGTCAAAAATCCGTAGGTGTTAGTCTTCGATATTATTGAAAATGGTCGTTCATGGCTATTTTCGACAAAAATGGGGGTTGTGTGGCCATTGATCATCGACCATAGGCTCATACACCTCACCCCACATATGTTTCCTTGCCATAGATCACATTCTTGGATTTCTGGTGGAGACCATTTCTTGGTCAAAAATCCGTAGGTGTTAGCCTTCGGTATTATTGTAAATGGTCATTCATGGCTATTTTCGACAAAAATGGGGGTTGTGTGGCCAATTATCATCGACGAGAGGCTCATACACCTCACCCCACATATGTTTCCTTGCCATAGATCACATTCTTGGATTTCTGGTGGAGACCATTTCTTGGTCAAAAATCCGTAGGTCTTTGCCTCTAGTATTATTGAAAATGGTCGCTCATGGCTATTTTCATAAAAAATGGAGGTTGTGTGGCCATTGATCATCGACCAAGCCATGAACGACCATTTTCAAAAATACCAAAGGCTAACACGTACGGATTTTTGACCAAGAAATGGTCTCCACCAGAAATCCAAGAATGTGATCTATGGCAAGGAAACATATGTGGGGTGAGGTTTATGAACCTCTAGTCGATGAAAATGGCCACACAACCCCCATTTTTTATAAAAATAGCCATGAGCGACCTTGAAAATAGCCATGAGCGACCATTTTCAATAATACTAGAGGCTAACACCTACGGATTTTAGACCAAGAAATGGTCTCCACCAGAAATCCAAGAATGTGATCTATGGCAAGGAAACATATGTGGGGTGAGGTGTATGAGCGTCTGGTCGATGATCAATGGCCACACAACCCCCATTTTTGTCGAAAATAGCCATGAACGACCATTTTCAATAATACCGAAGGCTAACACCTACAGAATTTTGACCAAGAAATGGTCTCCACCAGAAATCCAAGAATGTGATCTATGGCAAGGAAACATATGTGGGGTGAGGTGTATGAGCCTCTGGTCGATGATCAATGGCCACACAACCCCCATTTTTGTCGAAAATAGCCATGAACGACCATTTTCAATAATATCAAAGGCTAACACCTACGGATTTTTGACCAAGAAATGGTCTCCACTAGAAATCCAAGAATGTGATCTACGACAAGGAAACATATGTGGGGTGAGGTGTATGAGCCTCTGGTCGACGATCAATGGCCACAGAACCCCCATTTTGCCGAAAATAGCCATGAGCGACCATTTTCAATAATATTAGAGGCTAAGACCTACGGATTTTTGACCAAGAAATGGTCTCCACCAGAAATCCAAGAATGTGATCTATGGCGAGGAAACATAATTGGGGTGAGGTGTATGAGCCTCTGGTCGATGATCAATGGCCACACAACCCCCATTTTTGTCGAAAATAGCCATGAACGACCATTTTCAATAATACCGAAGGCTAACACCTACGGATTTTTGACCAAGAAATGGTCTCCACCAGAAATCCAAGAATGTGATCTATGGCAAGGAAACATATGTGGGGTGAGGTGTACGAGCCTCTGGTCGATGATCAATGGCCACAGAACCCCCATTTTGCCGAAAATAGCCATGAACGACAATTTTCAATAATACCGAAGGCTAACACCTACGGATTTTTGACCAAGAAATGGTCTCCACCAGAAATCCAAGAATGTGATCTATGGCAAGGAAACATATGTGGGTGAGGTGTACGAGCCTCTGGTCGAAGATCAATGGCCACAGAACCCCCATTTTGCCAAAAATAGCTATGAACGACCATTTTCAATAATACCGAAGGCTAACACGTACGAGTTTTTGACCAAGAAATGGTCTCCACCAGAAATCCAAGAATGTGATCTATGGCAAGGAAACATATGTGGGGTGAGGTGTATGAGCCTCTGGTCGATGATCAATGGCCACACAACCCCCATTTTTGTCGAAAATAGCCATGAACGACCATTTTCAATAATATCGAAGGCTAACACCTACGGTTTTTTGACCAAGAAATGGTCTCCACCAGAAATCCAAGAATGTGATCTACGACAAGGAAACATATGTGGGGTGAGGTGTATGAGCCTCTGGTCGACGATCAATGGCCACACAACCCCCATTTTGCCGAAAATAGCCATGAATGACCATTTTCAATAATACCGAAGGCTAACACGTACGCGTTTTTAACCAAGAAATGGTTTCCACCAGAAATCCAAGAATGTAATCTATGGCAAGGAAACATATGTGGGGTGAGGTTTATGAGCCTCTAGTCGATGATAAATGGCCACACAACCCCCATTTTTTATGAAAATAGCCATGAGCGACCTTGAAAATAGCCATGAGCGACCATTTTCAATAATACTAGAGGCTAACACCTACGGATTTTAGACCAAGAAATGGTCTCCACCAGAAATCCAAGAATGTGATCTATGGCAAGGAAACAAATGTGGGGTGAGGTGTATGAGCGTCTGGTCGATGATCAATGGCCAAACAACCCCCATTTTTGTCGAAAATAGCCATGAACAACCATTTTCAATAATACCGAAGGCTAACACCTACGGATTTTTGACCAAGAAATGGTCTCCACCAGAAATCCAAGAATGTGATCTATGGCAAGGAAACATATGTGGGGTGAGGTGTATGAGCCTCTAGTCGATGATCAATGGCCACACAACCCCCATTTTTGTCGAAAATAGCCATGAATGACCATTTTCAAAAATACCAAAGGCTAACACCTACGGATTTTTGACCAAGAAATGGTCTCCACCAGGAATCCAAGAATGTGATCTATGGCAAGGAAACATATGTGGGGTGAGGTGTATGAGCGTCTGGTCGATGATCAATGGCCACACAACCCCCATTTTTGTCGAAAATAGCCATGAACGACCATTTTCAATAATACCGAAGGCTAACACCTACGGATTTTTGACCAAGAAATGGTCTCCACCAGAAATCCAAGAATGTGATCTATGGCAAGGAAACATATGTGGGGTGAGGTGTATGAGCCTCTAGTCGATGATCAATGGCCACACAACCCCCATTTTTGTCGAAAATAGCCATGAATGACCATTTTCAAAAATACCAAAGGCTAACACGTATGGATTTTTGACCAAGAAATGGTCTCCACCAGGAATCCAAGAATGTGATCTATGGCAAGGAAACATATGTGGGGTGAGGTGTATGATCCTCTGGTCGATGATCAATGGCCACACAACCCCCATTTTGCCGAAAATAGCCATGAACGACCATTTTCAATAATATCGAAGGCTAACACGTACGAGTTTTTAACCAAGAAATGGTCTCCACTAGAAATCCAAGAATGTGATCTATGGCAAGGAAACATATGTGGGGTGAGGTTTATGAGCCTCTAGGTGATGATAAATGGCCACACAACCCCCATTTTTTATGAAAATATCCATGAGCGACCATTTTCAATAATACTAGAGGCTAAGACCTACGGATTTTAGACCAAGAAATGGTCTCCACCAGAAATCCAAGAATGTGATCTATGGCAAGGAAACATATGTGGGGTGAGGTGTATGAGCATCTGGTCGATGATCAATGGCCACACACCCCCATTTTTGTCAAAAATAGCCATGAACGACCATTTTCAATAATACCGAAGGCTAACACCTACGGATTTTTGACCAAGAAATGGTCTCCACCAGAAATCCAAGAATGTGATCTATGGCAAGGAAACATATGTGGGGTGAGGTGTATGAGCCTCTAGTCGATGATCAATGGCCACACAACCCCCATTTTTGTCGAAAATAGCCATGAACGACCATTTTCAATAATACCGAAGGCTAACACCTACGGATTTTCGACCAAGAAATGGTCTCCACCAGAAATCCAAGAATGTGATCTATGGCAAGGAAACATATGTGGGGTGAGGTGTATGAGCCTCTGGTCGATGATCAATGGCCACACAACCCCCATTTTGCCGAAAATAGCCATGAATGACCATTTTCAATAATACCGAAGGCTAACACGTACGAGTTTTTAACCAAGAAATGGTTTCCACCAGAAATCCAAGAATGTAATCTATGGCAAGGAAACATATGTGGGGTGAGGTTTATGAGCCTCTAGTCGATGATAAATGGCCACACAACCCCCATTTTTTATCAAAATAGCCATGAGCGACCTTGAAAATAGCCATGAGCGACCATTTTCAATAATACTAGAGGTTACACCTACGGATTTTAGACCAAGAAATGGTCTCCACCAGAAATCCAAGAATGTGATCTATGGCAAGGAAACATATGTGGGTGAGGTGTATGAGCGTCTGGTTGATGATCAATGGCCACACAACCCCCATTTTTGTCGAAAATAGCCATGAACGACCATTTTCAATAATACCGAAGGCTAACACCTACGGATTTTTGACCAAGAAATGTCTGCACCAGAAATCCAAGAATGTGATCTATGGCAAGGAAACATATGTGGGGTGAGGTGTATGAGCCTCTAGTCGATGATCAATGGCCACACAACCCCCATTTTTGTCGAAAATAGCCATGAATGACCATTTTCAAAAATACCAAAGGCTAACACGTACGGATTTTTAACCAAGAAATGGTCTCCACCAGAAATCCAAGAATGTGATCTATGGCAAGGAAACATATGTGGGGTGAGGTGTACGAGCCTCTGGTTGATGATCAATGGCCACACAACCCCCATTTTGCCGAAAATAGCCATGAATGACCATTTTCAATAATACCGAAGGCTAACACGTACGAGTTTTTAACCAAGAAATGGTTTCCACCAGAAATCCAAGAATGTAATCTATGGCAAGGAAACATATGTGGGGTGAGGTTTATGAGCCTCTAGTCGATGATAAATGGCCACACAACCCCCATTTTTTATGAAAATAGCCATGAGCGACCTTGAAAATAACCATGAGCGACCATTTTCAATAATACTAGAGGCTAACACCTACGGATTTTAGAACAAGAAATGGTCTCCACCAGAAATCCAAGAATGTGATCTATGGCAAGGAAACATATGTGGGGTGAGGTGTATGAGCCTCTGGTCGATGATCAATGGCCACACAACCCCCATTTTTGTCGAAAATAGCCATGAACGACCATTTTCAATAATACCGAAGGCTAACACCTACGGATTTTTGACCAAGAAATGGTCTCCACCAGAAATCCAAGAATGTGATCTATGGCAAGGAAACATATGTGGGGTGAGGTGTATGAGCGTCTGGTCGATGATCAATGGCCACACAACCCCCATTTTTGTCGAAAATAGCCATGAATGACCATTTACAATAATACCGAAGGCTAACACCTACGGATTTTTGACCCAGAAATGGTCTCCACCAGAAATCCAAGAATGTGATCTATGGAAAGGAAACATATGTGGGGTGAGGTGTACGAGCCTTTGGTCGATGATCAATGGCCACAGAATCCCCATTTTGCCGAAAATAGCCATGAACGACCATTTTCAAAAATACCAAAGGCTAACACGTACGGATTTTTGACCAAGAAATGGTCTCCACCAAAAATCCAAGAATGTGATCTATGGCAAGGAAACATATGTGGGGTGAGGTGTACGAGCCTCTGGTCGATAATGAATGGCCACACAACCCCCATTTTGCCGAAAATAGCCATGAACGACCATTTTCAATAATACCGAAGGCTAACACGTACGAGTTTTTAACCAAGAAATGGTCTCCACCAGAAATCCAAGAATGTGATCATTGGCAAGGAAACATATGTGGGGCGAGATTTATGAGCCTCTAGTCGATGATAAATGGCCACACAACCCCCATTTTTTATGAAAATAGCCATGAGCGACCTTGAAAATAGCCATGAGCGACCATTTTCAATAATACTAGAGGCTAACACTTATGGATTTTAGACCAAGAAATGGTCTCCACCAGAAATCCAAGAATGTGATCTATGGCAAGGAAACATATGTGGGGTGAGGTGTATGAGCGTCTGGTCGATGATCAATGGCCACACAACCCCCATTTTTGTCGAAAATAGCCATGAACGACCATTTTCAATAATACCAAAGGCTAACACCTACGGATTTTTGACCAAGAAATGGCCTCCACCAGAAATCCAAGAATGTGATCTATGGCAAGGAAACATATGTGGGGTGAGGTGTATGAGCCTCTGGTCGACGATCAATGGCCACACAACCCCCATTTTTGTCGAAAATAGCTATGAACGACCATTTTCAATAATACCGAAGGCTAACACCTACGGATTTTTGACCAAGAAATGGTCTCCACCAGAAATCCAAGAATGTGATCTATGGCAAGGAAACATATGTGGGGTGAGGTGTATGAGCGTCTGGTCGATGATCAATGGCCACACAACCCCCATTTTTGTCGAAAATAGCCATGAATGACCATTTACAATAATACCGAAGGCTAACACCTACGGATTTTTGACCAAGAAATGGTCTCCACCAGAAATCCAAAAATGTGATCTATGGAAAGGAAACATATGTGGGGTGAGGTGTACGAGCCTCAAGTCGATGATCAATGGCCACATAACCCCCATTTTGCCGAAAATAGCCATGAACGACCATTTTCAATAATACCGAAGGCTAACACGTACGAGTTTTTGACCAAGAAATTGTCTCCACCAAAAATCCAAGAATGTGATCTATGGCAAGGAAACATATGTGGGGTGAGGTGTATGAGCGTCTGGTCAATGATCAATGGCCACACAACCCCCATTTTTGTCGAAAATAGCCATGAATGACCATTTACAATAATACCGAAGGCTAACACCTACGGATTTTTGACCAAGAAATGGTCTCCACCAGAAATCCAAGAATGTGATCTATGGCAAGGAAACATATGTGGGGTGAGGTGTATGAGCCTCTGGTCGACGATCAATGGCCACACAACCCTAATTTTTGTCGAAAATAGCCATGAACGACCATTTTCAATGACACTGAAGGCTAACACCTACGGATTTTTGACCAAGAAATGGTCTCCACCATAATCCAAGAATGTGATCTATGGCAAGGAAACATATGTGGGGTGAGGTGTATGAGCCTCTGGTCGATGATCAATGGCCACACAACCCCCATTTTTGTCGAAAATAGCCATGAATGACCATTTACAATAATACCGAAGGCTAACACCTACGGATTTTTGACCAAGAAATGGTCTCCACCAGAAATCCAAGAATGTGATCTATGTCAAGGAAACATATGTGGGGTGAGGTGTATGAGCCTCTGGTCGATGATCAATGGCCACACAACCCCCATTTTTGTCGAAAATAGCCATGAACGACCATTTTCAATAATATCGAAGGCTAACACCTACGGATTTTTGACCAAGAAATGGTCTCCACCAGAAATCCAAGAATGTGATCTACGACAAGGAAACATATGTGGGGTGAGGTGTATGAGCCTCTGGTCGACGATCAATGGCCACACAACCCCTATTTTGCCGAAAATAGCCATGAATGACCATTTTCAATAATACCGAAGGCTAACACGTACGAGTTTTTAACCAAGAAATGGTTTCCACCAGAAATCCAAGAATGTAATCTATGGCAAGGAAACATATGTGGGGTGAGGTTTATGGGCCTCTAGTCGATGATAAATGGCCACACAACCCCCATTTTTTATGAAAATAGCCATGAGCGACCTTGAAAATAGCCATGAGCGACCATTTTCAATAATACTAGAGGCTAACACCTACGGATTTTAGACCAAGAAATGGTCTCCACCAGAAATCCAAGAATGTGATCTATGGCAAGGAAACATATGTGGGGTGAGGTGTATGAGCGTCTGGTCGATGATCAATGGCCACACAACCTCCATTTTTGTCGAAAATAGCCATTGTTGGGGGCCTTCGGCTTACGAAGGTCCTCAAAAACAGGATTTAACAGTATTTCTGGAGTTTAATGTGTGAACAGGTATCTTCGGACTCAAGTTGGTATCACAGCTGGCCAGAATAATACGAAGGTCGATACAACGCCGAAGGTGTGAGCAGGAAAGCTTCGGCGCGATACCAACAAAATGAAACCGACTTAAAGATGAAAAGGCTATTCAGACCTCGATAGTTTACAATAGAATTATTATCAAATGTAAAGGGCATGAATGTAATTTTGCATAGGCTGTGTCCTGTGCCTATAAATAGGTGAACAGTACCCACGTACTGTTCACGCTGATTTGGCATTTTCTTTTGCGTCACGCTTTTACTTTCATCCCCTTCAAGTTAAAGGTACATGTTGTAATCTATCGATTACTTCTGTTTATACATGATAATGAAACATAATTGTTTATGTTGTTCATTATATTCCTTATAGTTCATCCTTCGTCATTATATAATGTATTTATGAAGGTATGCCCTTTATAACCTTCGTCCGAAAATCATTATATCCTGAGAGGAATAATGTTTCGAAGGGCGAAGGACTTTACCGATTAACATTTTCTATGTTGCCATGTTCCTGACTCATAGCATTCAAGAACAAGTCTCCAACATTGGCGCCCACCTCCGGTGAACTCACTTCCACTCTTTGAGTTTTTTGAACACCTTCGGCGATCATAAACCTTCGTTATGGCGCCGAAGAAAGCTTCAGCAACTGGGACTGCAGCTCTACAACCGTTGGACCACAATCAGGAGACAGTCTCCCTTCGGGAGGCCCGAAGCCAGAAAAGGAAGGCTGTTAGCCCGACACCACCAGAGGACGAGATAGATCAAGAAATCAGAAATATGGAGATGCTTCATCAACAAGTGCAGAGGAAGAAAGAAAAGATGGCCAGGCTAGCTGAGCTGTAGAGGCAGATAGACGAAGCCTCTGAAGAAGTTCGTCACCTTGCTCAGGATGAGCAACACCGAAGGCCTCAGCACCAAGACCTTCATCAGGAGGGTTTTCCCAACGAAGATGACTGGTATGACAATTTCCATCATGGGAATTTTGTTTTTGACGATGCTTCTCCTCTGTCCGCTGAGCTGCAGGCTACACCTTGGCCTCCGTCCTACAAGCCGCCTCAACTTCCCGTATTCGATGGCCACTCAGACCCGAAGCAGTTTTTGATGAGCTACGAAGCAACAGTATCTTCGTATGGTGGCAATGCTGCGGTCATGGCCAAATCTTTTGTTATGGCTGTCAGGAGTGTTGCTCAAACCTGGTATTCCTCCCTTCGACCAGGAACGATCACTTCATGGCAGAAGCTGAAGGACTTGTTGTTAACTAGCTTCCAAGGGTTTCAGACGAAGCCGGTTACTGCTCAGGCTCTGTTCCAATGCACCCAGGATCATGAAGAATACCTTCAGGCGTATGTCCGAAGGTTCTTGCGTCTGAGGGCACAGGCACCAATGGTGCCCAATGAAATTGTCATTGAGGCCATGATCAAGGGGCTTCGGCCAGGACCGTCAGCTCAGTACTTCGCTAGGAAGCCTCCTCAAACTTTGGAGAAGCTGCTCCAGAAGATGGACGAGTACATTCGGGCCGATAATGATTTCCGCCAAAGAAGGGAGGAGGCTTTCAGGTTTTCTGAAATGACCAGGGGCTTCGGAGGGAGGTTTTACTCGAGGCATGTTAGATCAATTCATAACTCTACACAAAATGATGATAAAGGGAGCCAACAGCAAAGGCCACAATGTTCCTCACAGGCTTCGGGGCAACAGCAAGGCCCCTTCCGACCACCAGCTCCAAGAGGCAGAGGCGCCAGGGGCTTCGGAGGAAGATTTGGCGATCAACAGAGAAGAATCTTTTGCTTATTCTGTGGTGAGAACAAAGGTCATACCACCAGGATGTGCCATGTTACCATCCAGAAGCAAAAAGAAATAGCCGAAGCGGCAGCACAACAGGCTCAGCCCAAGCAGGTCATGCACACTGCTTCATATCATTCGCCTTACATCCCAGAGTATGTAGGCAATCACCCTGCAGTTTCTGTTGCTTCGGCGAGTCAACCTCAGGCTTCCTGGCAACAACCACCGCCTCCACCACCGCTGCAACAAGGTCAGCAGCCAGAAGGGAGCCAATATGCTCCACATCAAAGGGACTTCAGAGAACAGTCCGAAGCTCGCACAGTCAACAGCACTGTGCCAGAGTCAAAGCACATCTATTGACAAATATCCTACCTTAAATAGCAATCTTTTTCATTCAGTTTTATTTTCTGTAATAAAGGACATTGTTCAGGTTTCATGCAAATAGTTTCGTTGATTCCCACAAGGAAAATATATTTTCTTCACAGGCTTAAATTGTTGAGACTTGTGATAACAAAGAGGGCCTTCGAACTATCGAAAATTCTTCGAAGCAACAAAAAGTCGTTCTAAAGAACGCAGAGTGAGTTTGCCGAAGTTACAAAAAAGTCGTTCCAAAGGGAGCGCAGTGTAAGTTTTCTGCTCCAAAGTCGTTCCAAAGGGAATGCAGAGCATACAGCGAAAAGTCAACGCTGATACCGCCTAAGTAAAGGGCGAAGCGCGAAAAGTCAACGCGAATACCGCTGAAAGTAAAAGGCGAAGAAGCTCCTAAGGGAGGTTTACAGCGAAAAATAAACGCTGATTCCGCTGAAGTAAAAGGCGAAGAAGCTCCTAAGGGAGGCTTATAGTAAAAAGACAATGCTGATTCAAAAGATTATGTGTTTTGTCGCAGGAATGTGTGTATCTTCGGAATAAACACCATCTTACACATCATAACATCATCGCATCATTTCGCATAGCATAAGCATCATACATCATGTTGCATATGGCACAAGAGGTGGACATCATATTAGTCTACAGAAGAACGTTATTGATCTTCGGAAGTATAGCTTCGGAAAGTGTCTTCACGAAGCCTGGATATTATTCATCAGAACACTGGATATTGTTGTGACAAAGAAAAATTCCTCTTCACGAAGCATGAAAAGAAGGGAAGGTGTTTTTTTTTCGTCAAAGACTCAAAAAGCGGTACGTGTAAAGTTTCATGCATCGTAAAGAATTGAGCAATAAAAATGGGTATATTATATTCAGGATTACAAAATGGTACAATATATTACATTTCAGAAGTTTAATTTACAATAGTATTTAATCTGCTCTCAGAACAACTTCTGCAGCCTCATTCAGGAGCCGATTGACGACTTCGTCCATGATGGCTTCGGCCATCTTTTTAATTTCGTCGTCTCCTTTCGGCTGAGGGCCTGAAGACACTTTAGCAGGATCTGAAGGACAGGATACGGCTATGTTGCTATTACAAATGGCAAACGAAGCTTAAAACCAAAAATTACAACACAATAAAAACTATTAGTTAATACCTAATTGACCTTCGGGCTCCGCGCTCTTTTCAGCAACCTTAGCCACTTCTCTAGCATCGTGAATGCCCTTTTCACTTTTTTGAATAATTTCTCCTGTCATTTCTCGGCCGCCATTATCCCAGATATCGGTAAAAAACTTTCCACCGATCATACTTGCTTCGGCCGAAGGATCTCTTGCATCTTCAAAGGACAAAGCAGCTTCGGATTGTGCTAAAATTTTTACATGCTCACAGCCCTTCTTCTCTAAAATGGTGGCAATTCCTCTGGCCCCAGAGAAAGCACATATATCTCCACGGCTATTTAAAATTTCTTCGAAGGCCTCAGCTTCGTGGCCGATCCATTCAATGGGACCTTCGGGATTGCCTCTCGTAAAGTTTTCTTCACTTGAGAAGGCGCCGACCCTGGCGAAGCTAGCTTTTAACTTCTTAACACACTCTATAGATTTGTTATAACATCTCTTCTTGAATGAACGAAGCTCTTCAACAGTTACTTCTAGGTGATCTGCCCATTGGTCGCTGAGTTCTCGCCTTGTTTCTTCAAGTATGCGTTCTTCCTTGGCTCTGGCCAGTTGTTTCCGAAGATCTTCAATTTCTCGCTTCTGAGCTTCAGCTTGACCCTTAAAAGCAGCTTCGTCTTCCTTTATTTTATTTAGCAATGAGTATAATATTTTATCTTTTTCGAGGCCTTCGTTCCTCAGTTCAATTACTTCGGAACGAAGGTTGCTCAGGGCTATAGCACACCCTTCGTCTTCAGCATCTTTTTGTGCCCTAAGGGCATTGCTAAGTATCAGGCCCTGCGAAGAGAAATATGTGTGTGTCAATAAATTTAAACAAACAAAAGATTTTTTGGTCTCAACAAAGAATACAAGGATCCCATTTGTCGCACCTTTAAGCTATTATAGGCCAGGCTGTCGGCCAGATCGTTCTTCGACAGCACAGAGAGCCCGTCTTCTAAGGTTGGGAATCCGAAGCTCTTGCTCATCTCCCGGCAGACAGAAATTTCCTTGCTGTCAGGGAGACAATACAAAAAGTCTTCTTCTCCACTACCATTAAATATTAACGCCCCCTTTGGATACTTCAGTTTTTGGGCGTAGTGCTGGGCTTCTTGCTCTTCTTTTTCTGATAGTCTTTTCCCCGAAGCATGATGAACAATATAATCACGAACTTTGGAGGATGCTTCGGGGACAACGACACCGATTTCTTCAACAGATGTTGGCTTTGTTATTTTTTCTTCCTCAGTTTCCAAGGATTTTATCTTTACGGGCTCTAAGGACCCAGCTTCGGTTTCAATTTCCTGCTCTGGAGTTTTTGTATTAGAAATTTCGGTTGTTGTTTTAGGAGTGGCAGCAGCCTTCTTCGGAGGTGTGCTTGAAGATTTGATTGTTTCCAATACATCTAGCACATTAGCCATTCTCTTTCTTTTCGGAGTCACTACTGGCACTTTTTGATTTTTCACTGTCTCAACATTTGCTGCAGGACTCACAATTTCTGATACTTTTTCTTCAGATGGTTTTTTCTCTTCTTCAATTTTTTCTGTGGATGGCGCTTCGGCCATTTCTTTGGTTTCCTGTAGCAAAATCTTCGGTTCTTCCAATTCTATCCTTTTTGGCGCTTCGGCTATTTCTGCAGCTGCTGGCGGCGTGGCTGGTTTGGTTGGCTTTTTAGCCTCGGTGGCCGAAGAAGATTTTCCGGTAAACTCGGGCACCGAAGCTGGTTCGATATAGCGCGGCCGGTGTGTGAGGACCTTTATCTTCTTTCTTTCAGGTTTTGGCTCGCTAGGAGCAGTTGCAGCTTCTTCTTTTGCAGAGGTTGTGTTTTTTCTCTTCTGCCTTCGAATGGGATAGCAATAGTCAGGGTAGACAAACCCAATTGCATCAAATACCCGATTCAGCCTCTTCTTTTTTCGGCCTCCGAAGGCTGCTGACATCGCAGTATCTTCAGCCTTCGAATAAGCACCAAGCAGCTCATCACTTAAATTTTCAATGCTTTTTAACCAGTCATCATCTGGCTCAGCAAATTTATCTCCGAACTTGAAGGTGTACTTCAGTCTCACAAGTCCACCTTCGTCCGCCTCTTTTATGGTTTCTTGTGGCATTTCCCATTTCTCCGCGAGCGGCCATACCCGGAAGGCAATATGCTCTTGTACTAAATCTCTCGTTCCAATAAAAGAGCAGATAACGCCGAAGGCCCTCTGGCATTCTTCGGTAGCTTCACTCATTTAAACCTTCGGCCTTCGAAGGCCGAAGCTTTGCCAAATAGGGCGCATAATTATACCTTTGATATCTTCTCGTACTGACAGGTCATTCTTCACATAAAACCATTCTGTCATCCAGTCGCCGGGCCATCTCTTCCGAAAGGTTGGTACGGGGCAGCTTGACCCGGACCGAGAAACGAAGCTGTAGCAGCCAAAATTGTTATGATACTGTTCCTTGCCCCAAGGTTTTGTTTCATATGATAATTCGTGTATATTGCAGAAGCTTTTTGCATCAGGCTTCAGACCTTGGCTTCTCGCGGCCCACACGAAGATATTCAGCCTTATAATTGCCTCGGGAGTAAGTTGATGAAGATAGACTTCGAAGATTTTCAACACCTCCACGACGAAGCTGCTCAAGGGAAATCGTAGCCCAGCTTTCAAAAAGCTTCGGTACACTACGACTTCATTCTCTTCAGGGTGTGGACAAGTCTTCTCCCCTTCGTCGGCCCTCACAATGGACAAATCCCGGAAATACCTTCCTCTCATGTTGACAAGATGATTCTCTTTGATAGTTGACTTACCATAAACTGAATAGCTTGGTCGCCAGGGACGATCTTCGGAGTCTTCACTACCGCTGTCCACATCATAACTGTCGCTGTCACCAGTATCCTCAGACAAGCCTTCTAGAATTTCCTTGGTAATTTTTTCCGTGTTGGTCTTCGACATCGCTATAAGAAACCCCAAGTTTTTCTCTTCGTCAAGAGTCAGCTTCGTCTCAGCAGCAGCTTTCTTATCTCCAGACATCTTCGGAAACACTAAAAAACTGTTTTCAAAGCCGAAGCTTCAAAACTAAAAGCTCAGAAAATCTTAGTGCGCAAAAGCTAAAAATCGAGTGAGCGAGAGCAAGTGACAAGAGAGCGTGCCAAATGAGTTTGCGGTATGACCATATTTATATGCCCAATGCGTTGAAAATTGAAAGACCCCGCTTGTCAGTGAATGTTGCTATTCTAGCAAAGGGAAGGTGTTTTTTCGGACCTTCGGCGTAAAGCCTTCGTCCATTTCGCAATCTAAATTTATTGTTTTAAACAAATTAATATTGCGAGGGGCTACTGTTGGGGGCCTTCGGCTTACGAAGGTCCTCAAAAACAGGATTTAACAGTATTTCTGGAGTTTAATGTGTGAACAGGTATCTTCGGACTCAAGTTGGTATCACAGCTGGCCAGAATAATACGAAGGTCGATACAACGCCGAAGGTGTGAGCATGAAAGCTTCGACGCGATACCAACAAAATGAAACCGACTTAACGATGAAAAGGCTATTCATACCTCGATAGATTACAATAGAATTATTATCAAATGTAAAGGGCATGAATGTAATTTTGCATAGGCTGTGTCCTGTGCCTATAAATAGGTGAACAGTACCCACGTACTGTTCACGCTGATTTGGCATTTGCTTTTGCGTCACGCTTGTACTTTCATCCCCTTCAAGTTAAAGGTACATGTTGTAATCTATCGATTACTTCTGTTTATACATGATAATGAAACATAATTGTTTATGTTGTTCATTATATTCCTTATAGTTCATCCTTCGTCATTATATAATGTATTTATGAAGGTATGCCCTTCATAACCTTCGTCCGAAAATCATTATATCCTGAGAGGAATAATGTTTCGAAGGGCGAAGGACTTTACCGATTAACATTTTCTATGTTGCCTTGTTCCTGACTCATAGCATTCAAGAACAAGTCTCCAACAGCCATGAACGACAATTTTCAATAATACCGAAGGCTAACACCTACGGATTTTTGACCAAGAAATGGTCTCCACCAGAAATCCAAGAATGTGATCTATGGCAAGGAAACATATGTGGGGTGAGGTGTATGAGCCTCTGGTCGACGATCAATGGCCACACAACCCTAATTTTTGTCGAAAATAGCCATGAACGACCATTTTCAATGACACTTAAGGCTAACACCTACGGATTTTTGACCAAGAAATGGTCTCCACCATAAATCCAAGAATGTGATCTATGGCAAGGAAACATATGTGTAGTGAGGTGTATGAGCCTCTGGTCGAAGATCAATGGCCACACAACCCCCATTTTTGTCGAAAATAGCCATGAATGACCATTTTCAAAAATACGAAAGGCTAACACATTCGGATTTTTGCCCAAGAAATGGTCTCCACCAGAAATCCAAGAATGTGATCTATGGCAAGGAAACATATGTGGGGTGAGGTGTACGAGCCTCTGGTCGATGATCAATGGCCACAGAACCCCCATTTTGCCGAAAATAGCCATGAATGACCATTTTCAATAATACCGAAGGCTAACACGTACGAGTTTTTGACCAAGAAATGGTCTCCACCAAAAATCCAAGAATGTGATCTATGGCAAGGAAACATATGAGGGGTGAGATTTATGAGCCTCTAGTCGATGATAAATGGCCACACAACCCCCATTTTTTATGAAAATAGCCATGAGCGACCATTTTCAATAATATTAGAGGCTAAGACCTACGGATTTTTGACCAAGAAATGGTCTCCACCAGAAATCTAAGAATGTGATCTATGGCAAGGAAACATATGTGGGGTGAGGTGTATGAGCCTCTGGTCGATGATCAATGGCCACACAACCCACATTGTTGTCGAAAATAGCCATGAATGACCATTTACAATAATACCGAAGGCTAACACCTACGGATTTTTGACCAAGAAATGGTCTCCACCAGAAATCCAAGAATGTGATCTATGGCAAGGAAACATATGTGGGGTGAGGTGTATGAGCCTCTGGTCGATGATCAATGGCCACACAACCCCCATTTTTGTCGAAAATGGCCATGAACGACCATTTTCAATAATATCGAAGGCTAACACCTACGGATTTTTGACCAAGAAATGGTCTCCACCAGAAATCCAAGAATGTGATCTACGACAAGGAAACATATGTGGGGTGAGGTGTATGAGCCTCTGGTCGACGATCAATGGCCACACAACCCCCATTTTGCCGAAAATAGCCATGAATGACCATTTTCAATAATACCGAAGGCTAACACGTACGAGTTTTTAACCAAGAAATGGTTTCCACCAGAAATCCAAGAATGTAATCTATGGCAAGGAAACATATGTGGGGTGAGGTGTACGAGCCTCTGGTCGATGATCAATGGCCACACAACCCCCATTTTGCCGAAAATAGCCATGAACGACCATTTTCAATAATACCGAAGGCTAACACGTACGAGTTTTTGACCAAGAAATGGTCTCCACCAAAAATCCAAGAATGTGATCTATGGCAAGGAAACATATGTGGGGTGAGATTTATGAGCCTCTAGTCGATGATAAATGGCCACACAACCCCCATTTTTTTATGAAAATAGCCATGAGCGACCATTTTCAATAATATTAGAGGCTAAGACCTACGGATTTTTGACCAAGAAATGGTCTCCACCAGAAATCCAAGAATGTGATCTATGGCAAGGAAACAAATGTGGGGTGAGGTGTATGAGCCTATGGTCAATGATCAATGGCCACACAACCCCCATTTTTGTCGAAAATAGCCATGAATGACCGTTTACAATAATACCGAAGGCTAACACCTACGGATTTTTGACCAAGAAATGGTCTCCACCAGAAATCCAAGAATGTGATCTATGGCAAGGAAACATATGTGGGGTGAGGTGTATAAGCCTCTGGTCGATGATCAATGGCCACACAACCCCCATTTTTGTCGAAAATAGCCATGAACGACCATTTTCAATAATATCGAAGGCTAACACCTACGGATTTTTGACCAAGAAATGGTCTCCACCAGAAATCCAAGAATGTGATCTACGACAAGGAAACATTTGTGGGGTGAGGTGTATGAGCCTCTGGTCGACGATCAATGGCCACACAACCCCCATTTTGCCGAAAATAGCCATGAATGACCATTTTCAATAATACCGAAGGCTAACACGTACGAGTTTTTAACCAAGAAATGGCTTCCACCAGAAATCCAAGAATGTAATCTATGGCAAGGAAACATATGTGGGGTGAGGTTTATGAGCCTCTAGTCGATGATAAATGGCCACACAACCCCCATTTTTTATGAAAATAGCCATGAGCGACCTTGAAAATAGCCATGAGCGACCATTTTCAATAATACTACAGGCTAACACCTACGGATTTTAGACCAAGAAATGGTCTCCACCAGAAATCCAAGAATGTGATCTACGACAAGGAAACATATGTGGGGTGAGGTGTATGAGCCTCTGGTCGGCGATCAATGGCCACACAACCCCCATTTTGCCGAAAATAGCTATGAATGACCATTTTCAATAATACCGAAGGCTAACACGTACGAGTTTTTAACCAAGAAATGGCTTCCACCAGAAATCCAAGAATGTAATCTATGGCAAGGAAACATATGTGGGGTGAGGTTTATGAGCCTCTAGTCGATGATAAATGGCCACACAACCCCCATTTTTTATGAAAATAGCCATGAGCGACCTTGAAAATAGCCATGAGCGACCATTTTCAATAATACTAGAGGCTAACACCTACGGATTTTAGACCAAGAAATGGTCTCCACCAGAAATCCAAGAATGTGATTTATGGCAAGGAAACATATGTGGGGTGAGGTGCATGAGCGTCTGGTCGATGATCAATGGACACACAACCCCCATTTTTGTCGAAAATAGCCATGAACGACCATTTTCAATAATACCGAAGGCTAACACCTATGGATTTTTGACCAAGAAATGGTCTCCACCAATAATCCAAGAATGTGATTTATGGCAAAGAAACATATGTGGGGTGAGGTGTATGAGCCTCTGGTCGACGATCAATGGCCACACAACCCTAATTTTTGTCGAAAATAGCCATGAACGACCATTTTCAATGACACTGAAGGCTAACACCTACAGATTTTTGACCAAGAAATGGTCTCCACCATAAATCCAAGAATGTGATCTATGGCAAGTAAACATATGTGTAGTGAGGTGTATGAGCCTCTGGTCGAAGATCAATGGCCACACAACCCCCATTTTTGTCAAAAATAGCCATGAATGACCATTTTCAAAAATACCAAAGGCTAACACGTACGGATTTTTGACCAAGAAATGGTCTCCACCAGAAATCCAAGAATGTGATCTATGGCAAGGAAACATATGTGAGGTGAGGTGTACGAGCCTCTGGTCGATGATCAATGGCCACACAACCCCCATTTTGCCGAAAATAGCCATGAACGATCATTTTCAATAATACCGAAGGCTAACACGTACGAGTTTTTAACCAAGAAATGGTCTCCACCAGACATCCAAGAAGGTGATCTATGGCAATGAAACATATGTGGGGTGAGGTTTATGAGCCTCTAGTCGATGATAAATGGCCACACAACTCCCATTTTTTTATGAAAATAGCCATGAGCGACCTTGAAAATAGCCATGAGCGACCATTTTCAATAATACTAGAGGCTAACACCTACGAATTTTAGACCAAGAAATGGTCTCCACCAGAAATCCAAGAATGTGATCTATGGCAAGGAAACATATGTGGGGTGAGGTGTATGAGCGTCTGGTCGATGATCAATGGCCACACAACCCCCATTTTTGTCGAAAATAGCCATGAACGACCATTTTCAATAATACCTAAGGCTAACACCTACGGATTTTTGACCAAGAATTGGTCTCCACCAGAAATCCAAGAATGTGATCTATGGCAAGGAAACATATGTGGGGTGAGGTGTATGAGCCTCTGGTCGACGATCAATGGCCACACAACCCTAATTTTTGTCGAAAATAGCCATGAACGACCATTTTCAATGACACTGAAGGCTAACACCTACGAATTTTTGACCAAGAAATGGTCTCCACCATAAATCCAAGAATGTGATCTATGGCAAGGAAACATATGTGTAGTGAGGTGTATGAGCCTCTGGTCGAAGATCATTGGCCACACAACCCCCATTTTTGTCGAAAATAGCCATGAATGACCATTTTCAAAAATACCAAAGGCTAACACATTCGGATTTTTGCCCAAGAAATGGTCTCCACCAGAAATCCAAGAATGTGATCTATGGCAAGGAAACATATGTGGGGTGAGGTGTACGAGCCTCTGGTCGATGATCAATGGCCACAGAACCCCCATTTTGCCGAAAATAGCCATGAACTACCATTTTCAATAATACCGAAGGCTAACACGTACGAGTTTTTGACCAAGAAATGGTCTCCACCAAAAATCCAAGAATGTGATCTATGGCAAGGAAACATATGTGGGGTGAGATTTATGAGCCTCTAGTCGATGATAAATGGCCACACAACCCCCATTTTTTTATGAAAATAGCCATGAGCGACCATTTTCAATAATATTAGAGGCTAAGACCTACGGATTTTTGACCAAGAAATGGTCTCCACCAGAAATCCAAGAATGTGATCTATGGCAAGGAAACATATGTGGGGTGAGGTGTATGAGCCTCTGGTCGATGATCAATGGCCACACAACCCCCATTTTTGTCGAAAATAGCCATGAATGACCATTTACAATAATACCGAAGGCTAACACCTACGGATTTTTGACCAAGAAATGGTCTCCACCAGAAATCCAAGAATGTGATCTATGGCAAGGAAACATATGTAGGGTGAGGTGTATGAGCCTCTGGTCGATGATCAATGGCCACACAACCCAGATTTTTGTCGAAAATAGCCATGAATGACCATTTTCAATAATATCGAAGGCTAACACCTACGGATTTTTGACCAAGAAATGGTCTCCACCAGAAATCCAAGAATGTGATCTACGACAAGGAAACATATGTGGGGTGAGGTGTATGAGCCTCTGGTCGACGATCAATGGCCACACAACCCCCATTTTGCCGAAAATAGCCATGAATGACCATTTTCAATAATACCGAAGGCTAACACGTACGAGTTTTTAACCAAGAAATGGTTTCCACTAGAAATCCAAGAATGTAATCTATGGCAAGGAAACATATGTGGGGTGAGGTTTATGAGCCTCTAGTCGATGATAAATGGCCACACAACCCCCATTTTTATGAAAATAGCCATGAGCGACCTTGAAAATAGCCATGAGCGACCATTTTCAATAATATTAGAGGCTAAGACCTACGGATTTTTGACCAAGAAATGGTCTCCACCAGAAATCCAAGAATGTGATCTATGGCAAGGAAACATATGTGGGGTGAGGTGTATGAGCCTCTGGTCGATGATCAATGGCCACACAACCCCCATTTTTGTCGAAAATTGCCATGAATGACCATTTACAATAATACCGAAGGCTAACACCTACGGATTTTTGACCAAGAAATGGTCTCCACCAGAAATCCAAGAATGTGATCTATGGCAAGGAAACATATGTGGGGTGAGGTGTATGAGCCTCTGGTCGATAATCAATGGCCACACAACCCCCATTTTTGTCGAAAATAGCCATGAACGACCATTTTCAATAATATCGAAGGCTAACACCTATGGATTTTTGACCAAGAAATGGTCTCCACCAGAAATCCAAGAATGTGATCTACGACAAGGAAACATATGTGGGGTGAGGTGTATGAGCCTCTGGTCGACGATCAATGGCCACACAACCCCCATTTTTACGAAAATAGCCATGAATGACCATTTTCAATAATACCGAAGGCTAACACGTACGAGTTTTTAACCAAGAAATGGTTTCCACCAGAAATCCAAGAATGTAATCTATGGCAAGGAAACATATGTGGGGTGAGGTTTATGAGCCTCTAGTCGATGATAAATGGCCACACAACCCCCATTTTTTATGAAAATAGCCATGAGCGACCTTGAAAATAGCCATGAGCGACCATTTTCAATAATACTAGAGGCTAACACCTACGAATTTTAGACCAAGAAATGGTCTCCACCAGAAATCCAAGAATGTGATCTATGGCAAGGAAACATATGTGGGGTGAGGTGTATGAGCGTCTGGTCGATGATCAATGGCCACACAACCCCCATTTTTGTCGAAAATAGCCATGAACGACCATTTTCAATAATACCGAAGGCTAACACCTACGGAATTTTGACCAAGAAATGGTCTCCACCAGAAATCCAAGAATGTGATCTATGGCAAGGAAACATATGTGGGGTGAGGTGTATGAGCCTCTGGTCGACGATCAATGGCCACACAACCCCCATTTTTTATGAAAATACCCATGAGCGACCTTGAAAATAGCCATGAGCGACCATTTTCAATAATACTAGAGGCTAACACCTACGGATTTTAGACCAAGAAATGGTCTCCACCAGAAATCCAAGAATGTGATCTATGGCAAGGAAACATATGTGGGGTGAGGTGTATGAGCGTCTGGTCGATGATCAATGGCCACACAACCCCCATTTTTGTCGAAAATAGGCATGAACGACCATTTTCAATAATACCGAAGGCTAACACCTACGGATTTTTGACCAATAAATGGTCTCCACCAGAAATCCAAGAATGTGATCTATGGCAAGGAAACATATGTGGGGTGAGGTGTATGAGCCTCTGGTCGATGATCAATGGCCACACAACCCCCATTTTTGTCGAAAATAGCCATGAACGACCATTTTCAATAATATCGAAGGCTAACACCTACGGATTTTTGACCAAGAAATGGTCTCCACCAGAAATCCAAGAATGTGATCTACGACAAGGAAACATATGTGGGGTGAGGTGTATGAGCCTCTGGTCGACGATCAATGGCCACACAACCCCCATTTCGCCGAAAAATAGCCATGAATGACCATTTTCAATAATACCGAAGGCTAACACGTACGAGTTTTTAACCAAGAAATGGTTTCCACCAGAAAAACAAGAATGTAATCTATGGCAAGAAAACATATGTGGGGTGAGGTTTATGAGCCTCTAGTCGATGATAAATGGCCACACAACCCCCATTTTTTATGAAAATAGCCATGAGCGACCTTGAAAATAGCCATGAGCGACCATTTTCAATAATATTAGAGGCTAAGACCTACGGATTTTTGACCAAGAAATGGTCTCCACCAGAAATCCAAGAATGTGATCTATGGCAAGGAAACATATGTGGGGTGAGGTGTATGAGCCTCTGGTCGATGATCAATGGCCACACAACCCCCATTTTTGTCGAAAATAGCCATGAATGACCATTTACAATAATACCGAAGGCTAACACCTACGGATTTTTGACCAAGAAATGGTCTCCACCAGAAATCCAAGAATGTGATCTATGGCAAGGAAACATATGTGGGGTGAGGTGTATGAGCCTCTGGTCGATAATCAATGGCCACACAACCCCCATTTTTGTCGAAAATAGCCATGAACGACCATTTTCAATAATATCGAAGGCTAACACCTATGGATTTTTGACCAAGAAATGGTCTCCACCAGAAATCCAAGAATGTGATCTACGACAAGGAAACATATGTGGGGTGAGGTGTATGAGCCTCTGGTCGACGATCAATGGCCACACAACCCCCATTTTACCGAAAATAGCCATGAATGACCATTTTCAATAATACCGAAGGCTAACACGTACGAGTTTTTAACCAAGAAATGGTTTCCACCAGAAATCCAAGAATGTAATCTATGGCAAGGAAACATATGTGGGGTGAGGTTTATGAGCCTCTAGTCGATGATAAATGGCCACACAACCCCCATTTTTTATGAAAATAGCCATGAGCGACCTTGAAAATAGCCATGAGCGACCATTTTCAATAATACTAGAGGCTAACACCTACGAATTTTAGACCAAGAAATGGTCTCCACCAGAAATCCAAGAATGTGATCTATGGCAAGGAAACATATGTGGGGTGAGGTGTATGAGCGTCTGGTCGATGATCAATGGCCACACAACCCCCATTTTTGTCGAAAATAGCCATGAACGACCATTTTCAATAATACCGAAGGCTAACACCTACGGAATTTTGACCAAGAAATGGTCTCCACCAGAAATCCAAGAATGTGATCTATGGCAAGGAAACATATGTGGGGTGAGGTGTATGAGCCTCTAGTCGACGATCAATGGCCACACAACCCCCATTTTTTATGAAAATAGCCATGAGCGACCTTGAAAATAGCCATGAGCGACCATTTTCAATAATACTAGAGGCTAACACCTACGGATTTTAGACCAAGAAATGGTCTCCACCAGAAATCCAAGAATGTGATCTATGGCAAGGAAACATATGTGGGGTGAGGTGTATGAGCGTCTGGTCGATGATCAATGGCCACACAACCCCCATTTTTGTCGAAAATAGCCATGAACGACCATTTTCAATAATACCGAAGGCTAACACCTACGGATTTTTGACCAATAAATGGTCTCCACCAGAAATCCAAGAATGTGATCTATGGCAAGGAAACATATGTGGGGTGAGGTGTATGAGCCTCTGGTCGATGATCAATGGCCACACAACCCCCATTTTTGTCGAAAATAGCCATGAACGACCATTTTCAATAATATCGAAGGCTAACACCTACAGATTTTTGACCAAGAAATGGTCTCCACCAGAAATCCAAGAATGTGATCTACGACAAGGAAACATATGTGGGGTGAGGTGTATGAGCCTCTGGTCGACGATCAATGGCCACACAACCCCCATTTTGCCGAAAATAGCCATGAATGACCATTTTCAATAATACCGAAGGCTAACACGTACGAGTTTTTAACCAAGAAATGGTTTCCACCAGAAATCCAAGAATGTAATCTATGGCAAGGAAACATATGTGGGGTGAGGTTTATGAGCCTCTAGTCGATGATAAATGGCCACACAACCCCCATTTTTTATGAAAATAGCCATGAGCGACCTTGAAAATAGCCATGAGCGACCATTTTCAATAATACTAGAGGCTAACACCTACGGATTTTAGACCAAGAAATGGTCTGCACCAGAAATCCAAGAATGTGATCTATGGCAAGGAAACATATGTGGGGTGAGGTGTATGAGCGTCTGGTCGATGATCAATGGCCACACAACCCCCATTTTTGTTGAAAATAGCCATGAACGACCATTTTCAATAATACCGAAGGCTAACACCTACGGATTTTTGACCAAGAAATGGTCTCCACCAGAAATCCAAGAATGTGATCTATGGCAAGGAAACATATGTGGGGTGAGGTGTATGAGCCTCTGGTCGATGATCAATGGCCACACAACCTCCATTTTTGTCGAAAATAGCCATGAACGACCATTTTCAATAATATCGAAGGCTAACACCTACTGATTTTTGACCAAGAAATGGTCTCCACCAGAAATCCAAGAATGTGATCTACGACAAGGAAACATATGTGGGGTGAGGTGTATGAGCCTCTGGTCGACGATCAATGGCCACACAACCCCCATTTTGCCGAAAATAGCCACGAATGACCATTTTCAATAATATCGAAGGCTAACACCTACGGATTTTTGACCAAGAAATGGTCTCCACCAGAAATCCAAGAATGTGATCTATGACAAGGAAACATATGTGGGGTGAGGTGTATGAGCCTCTGGTAGACGATCAATGGCCACACAACCCCCATTTTGCCGAAAATAGCCATGAATGACCATTTTCAATAATACCGAAGGCTAACACGTACGAGTTTTTAACCAAGAAATGGCTTCCACCAGAAATCCAAGAATGTAATCTATGGCAATGAAACATATGTGGGGTGAGGTTTATGAGCCTCTAGTCGATGATAAATGGCCACACAACCCCCATTTTTTATGAAAATAGCCATGAGCGACCTTGAAAATAGCCATGAGCGACCATTTTCAATAATACTAGAGGCTAACACCTACGGATTTTAGACCAAGAAATGGTCTCCACCAGAAATCCAAGAATGTGATCTATGGCAAGGAAACATATGTGGGGTGAGGTGTATGAGCGTCTGGTCGATGATCAATGGCCACACAACCCCCATTTATGTCGAAAATAGCCATGAACGACCATTTTCAATAATACCGAAGGCTAACACCTACAGATTTTTTACCAAGAAATGGTCTCCACCAGAAATCCAAGAATGTGATCTATGGCAAGGAAACATGTGGGGTGAGGTGTATGAGCCTCTAGTCGATGATCAATGGCCACACAACCCCCATTTTTGTCGAAAATAGCCATGAATGACCATTTTCAAAAATACCAAAGGCTAACACGTACGGATTTTTAACCAAGAAATGGTCTCCACCAGAAATCCAAGAATGTGATCTATGGCAAGGAAACATATGTGGGGTGAGGTGTACGAGCCTCCGGTCGATGATCAATGGCCACAACCCCCATTTTGCCGAAAATAGCCATGAATGACCATTTTCAATAATACCGAAGGCTAACACGTACGAGTTTTTAACCAAGAAATGGTCTCCACCAGAAATCCAAGAAAGTGATCTATGGCAAGGAAACATATGTGGGGTGAGGTGTATGAGCGTCTGGTCGATGATCAATGGCCACACAACCCCCATTTTTGTCGAAAATAGCCATGAACGACCATTTTCAATAATACCGAAGGCTAACACCTACGGATTTTTGACCAAGAAATGGTCTCCACCAGAAATCCAAGAATGTGATCTATGGCAAGGAAACATATGTGGGGTGAGGTGTATGAGCCTCTGGTCGACGATCAATGGCCACACAACCCTAATTTTTGTCGAAAATAGCCATGAACGACCATTTTCAATGACATTGAAGGCTAACACCTACGGATTTTTGACCAAGAAATGGTCTCCACCATAAATCCAAGAATGTGATCTATGGCAAGGAAACATATGTGTAGTGAGGTGTATGAGCCTCTGGTCGATGATCAATGGCCACACAACCCCCATTTTTGTCGAAAATAGCCATCAATGACCATTTACAATAATACCGAAGGCTAACACCTACGTAATTTTTGACCAAGAAATGGTCTCCACCAGAAATCCAAGAATATGATCTATGGCAAGGAAACATATGTGGGGTGAGGTGTATGAGCCTCTGGTCGACGATCAATGGCCACACAACCCCCATTTTGCCGAAAATACCCATGAATGACCATTTTCAATAATACCGAAGGCTAACACGTACGAGTTTTTAACCAAGAAATGGTCTCCACCAGAAATCCAAGAATGTAATCTATGGCAAGGAAACATATGTGGGGTGAGGTTTATGAGCCTCTAGTCGATGATAAATGGCCACACAAGCTCCATTTTTTATGAAAATAGCCATGAGCGACCTTGAAAATAGCCATGAGCGACCATTTTCAATAATACTAGAGGCTAACACCTACGGATTTTAGACCAAGAAATGGCCTCCACCAGAAATCCAAGAATGTGATCTATGGCAAGGAAACATATGTGGGGTGAGGTGTATGAGCGTCTGGTCGATGATCAATGGCCACACAACCCCCATTTTTGTCGAAAATAGCCATGAATGACCATTTTCAATAATACCGAAGGCTAACACCTACGGATTTTTGACCAAGAAATGGTCTCCACCAGAAATCCAAGAATGTGATTTATGGCAAGGAAAAATATGTGGGGTGAGGTGTATGAGCCTCTAGTCGATGATCAATGGCCACACAACCCCCATTTTTGTCGAAAATAGCCATGAATGATCATTTTCAAAAATACCAAAGGCTAACACGTACGGATTTTTGACCAAGAAATGGTCTCCACCAGAAATCCAATAATGTGATCTATGGCAAGGAAACATATGTGGGGTGAGGTGTACGAGCCTCTGGTCGATGATCAATGGCCACACAACCCCCATTTTGCCAAAAATAGCCATGAATGACCATTTTCAATAATACCGAAGGCTAACACGTACGAGTTTTTAACCAAGAAATGGTTTCCACCAGAAATCCAAGAATGTAATCTATGGCAAGGAAACATATGTGGGGTGAGGTTTATGAGCCTCTAGTCGATGATAAATGGCCACACAACCCCCATTTTTTATGAAAATAGCCATGAGCGACCTTGAAAATAGCCATGAGCGACCATTTTCAATAATACTAGAGGCTAACACCTACGGATTTTAGACCAAGAAATGGTCTCCACCAGAAATCCAAGAATGTGATCTATGGCAAGGAAACATATGTGGGGTGAGGTGTATGAGCGTCTGGTCGATGATCAATGGCCACACAACCCCCATTTTTGTCGAAAATAGCCATGAACGACCATTTTCAATAATACCGAAGGCTAACACCTACGGATTTTTGACCAAGAAATGGTCTCCACCAGAAATCCAAGAATGTGATCTATGGCAAGGAAACATATGTGGGGTGAGGTGTATGAGCCTCTGGTCGACGATCAATGGCCACACAACCCCCATTTTTTATGAATATAGCCATGAGCGACCTTGAAAATAGCCATGAGCGACCATTTTCAATAATACTAGAGGCTAACACCTACGGATTTTAGACCAAGAAATGGTCTCCACCAGAAATCCAAGAATGTGATCTATGGCAAGGAAACATATGTGGGGTGAGGTGTATGAGCGTCTGGTCGATGATCAATGGCCACACAACCCCCATTTTTGTCGAAAATAGCCATGAACGACCATTTTCAATAATACCGAAGGCTAACACCTACGGATTTTTGACCAAGAAATGGTCTCCACCAGAAATCCAAGAATCTGATCTATGGCAAGGAAACATATGTGGGGTAAGGTGTATGAGCCTCTGGTCGATGATCAATGGCCACACAACCCCCATTTTTGTCGAAAATAGCCATGAACGACCATTTTCAATAATATCGAAGGCTAACACCTACGGATTTTTGACCAAGAAATGGTCTCCACCAGAAATCCAAGAATGTGATCTACGACAAGGAAACATATGTGGGGTGAGGTGTATGAGCCTCTGGTCGACGATCAATGGCCACACAACCCCCATTTTGCCGAAAATAGCCATGAATGACCATTTTCAATAATATCCAAGGCTAACACCTACGGATTTTTGACCAAGAAATGGTCTCCACCCGAAATCCAAGAATGTGATCTACGACAAGGAAACATATGTGGGGTGAGGTGTATGAGCCTCTGGTCGACGATCAATGGCCACACAACCCCCATTTTGCCGAAAATAGCCATGAATGACCATTTTCAATAATACCGAAGACTAACACGTACAAGTTTTTAACCAAGAAATGGTTTCCACCAGAAATCCAAGAATGTAATCTATGGCAAGGAAACATATGTGGGGTGAGGTTTATGAGCCTCTAGTCGATGATAAATGGCCACACAACCCCCATTTTTTATGAAAATAGCCATGAGCGACCTTGAAAATAGCCATGAGCGACCATTTTCAATAATACTAGAGGCTAACACCTACGGATTTTAGACCAAGAAATGGTCTCCACCAGAAATCCAAGAATGTGATCTATGGCAAGGAAACATATGTGGGGTGAGGTGTATGAGCGTCTGGTCGATGATCAATGGCCACACAACCCCCATTTTTGTCGAAAATAGCCATGAACGACCATTTTCAATAATACCGAAGGCTAACACCTACGGATTTTTGACCAAGAAATGGTCTCCACCAGAAATCCAAGAATGTGATCTATGGCAAGGAAACATATGTGGGGTGAGGTGTATGAGCCTCTGGTCGATGATCAATGGCCACACAACCTCCATTTTTGTCGAAAATAGCCATGAACGACCATTTTCAATAATATCGAAGGCTAACACCTACGGATTTTTGACCAAGAAATGGTCTCCACCAGAAATCCAAGAATGTGATCTACGACAAGGAAACATATGTGGGGTGAGGTGTATGAGCCTCTGGTCGACGATCAATGGCCACACAACCCCCATTTTGCCGAAAATAGCCATGAATGACCATTTTCAATAATATCGAAGGCTAACACCTACGGATTTTTGACCAAGAAATGGTCTCCACCAGAAATCCAAGAATGTGATCTACGACAAGGAAACATATGTGGGGTGAGGTGTATGAGCCTCTGGTCGACGATCAATGGCCACACAACCCCCATTTTGCCGAAAATAGCCATGAATGACCATTTTCAATAATACCGAAGGCTAACAAGTACGAGTTTTTAACCAAGAAATGGTTTCCACTAGAAATCCAAGAATGTAATCTATGGCAATGAAACATATGTGGGGTGAGGTTTATGAGCCTCTAATCGATAATAAATGGCCACACAACCCCCATTTTTATGAAAATAGCCATGAGCGACCTTGAAAATAGCCATGAGCGACCATTTTCAATAATACTAGAGGCTAACACCTACGGATTTTAGACCAAGAAATGGTCTCCACCAGAAATCCAAGAATGTGATCTATGGCAAGGAAACATATGTGGGGTGAGGTGTATGAGCGTCTGGTCGATGATCAATGGCCACACAACCCCCATTTTTGTCGAAAATAGCCATGAACGACCATTTTCAATAATACCGAAGGCTAACACCTACGGATTTTTTACCAAGAAATGGTCTCCACCAGAAATCCAAGAATGTGATCTATGGCAAGGAAACATATGTGGGGTGAGGTGTATGAGCCTCTAGTCGATGATCAATGGCCACACAACCCCCATTTTTGTCGAAAATAGCCATGAATGACCATTTTCAAAAATACCAAAGGCTAACACGTACGGATTTTTAACCAAGAAATGGTCTCCACCAGAAATCCAAGAATGTGATCTATGGCAAGGAAACATATGTGGGGTGAGGTGTACGAGCCTCTGGTCGATGATCAATGGCCACACAACCCCCATTTTGCCGAAAATAGCCATGAATGACCATTTTCAATAATACCGAAGGCTAACACGTACGAGTTTTTAACCAAGAAATGGTCTCCACTAGAAATCCAAGAATGTGATCTATGGCAAGGAAACATATGTGGGGTGAGGTGTATGAGCGTCTGGTCTATGATCAATGGCCACACAACCCCCATTTTTGTCGAAAATAGCCATGAACGACCATTTTCAATAATACCGAAGGCTAACACCTACGGATTTTTGACCAAGAAATGGTCTCCACTAGAAATCCAAGAATTTGATCTATGGCAAGGAAACATATGTGGGGTGAGGTGTATGAGCCTCTGGTCGACGATCAATGGCCACACAACCCTAATTTTTGTCGAAAATAGCCATGAACGACCATTTTCAATGACACTGAAGGCTAACACCTACGGATTTTTGACCAAGAAATGGTCTCCACCATAAATCCAAGAATGTGATCTATGGCAAGGAAACATATGTGTAGTGAGGTGTATGAGCCTCTGGTCGATGATCAATGGCCACACAACCCCCATTTTTGTCGAAAATAGCCATGAATGACCATTTACAATAATACCGAAGGCTAACACCTACGGATTTTTGACCAAGAAATGGTCTCCACCAGAAATCCAAGAATGTGATCTATGGCAAGGAAACATATGTGGGGTGAGGTGTATGAGCCTCTGGTCGACGATCAATGGCCACACAACCCCCATTTTGCCGAAAATAGCGATGAATGACCATTTTCAATAATACCGAAGGCTAACACGTACGAGTTTTTAACCAAGAAATGGTCTCCACCAGAAATCCAAGAATGTTATCTATGGCAAGGAAACATATGTGGGGTGAGGTTTATGAGCCTCTAGTCGATGATAAATGGCCACACAACCCCCATTTTTTATGAAAATAGCCATGAGCGACCTTGAGAATAGCCATGAGCGACCATTTTCAATAATACTAGAGGCTAACACCTACGGATTTTAGACCAAGAAATGGTCTCCACCAGAAATCCAAGAATGTGATCTATGGCAAGGAAACATATGTGGGGTGAGGTGTATGAGCATCTGGTCGATGATCAATGGCCACACAACCCCCATTTTTGTCGAAAATAGCCATGAATGACCATTTTCAATAATACCGAAGGCTAACACCTACGGATTTTTGACCAAGAAATGGTCTCCACCAGAAATCCAAGAATGTGATCTATGGCAAGGAAACATATGTGGGGTGAGGTGTATGAGCCTCTAGTCGATGATCAATGGCCACACAACCCCCATTTTTGTCGAAAATAGCCATGAATGACCATTTTCAAAAATACCAAAGGCTAACACGTACGGATTTTTGACCAAGAAATGGTCTCCACCAGAAATCCAAGAATGTGATCTATGGCAAGGAAACATATGTGGGGTGAGGTGTACGAGCCTCTGGTCGATGATCAATGGCCACACAACCCCCATTTTGCCGAAAATAGCCATGAATGACCATTTTCAATAATAACGAAGGCTAACACGTACGAGTTTTTAACCAAGAAATGGTTTCCACCAGAAATCCAAGAATGTAATCTATGGCAAGGAAACATATGTGGGGTGAGGTTTATGAGCCTCTGGTCGATGATGAATGGCCGCACAACCCCCATTTTGCCGAAAATAGCCATGAACGACCATTTTCAATAATACCGAAGGCTAACACGTACGAGTTTTTAACCAAGAAATGGTCTCCACCAGAAATCCAAGAATGTGATCTATGGAAAGGAAACATATGTGGGGTGAGGTGTACGAGCCTCTAGTCGATGATCAATGGCCACACAACCACCATTTTGCCGAAAATAGCCATGAACGACCATTTTCAATAATACCGAAGGCTAACACGTACGAGTTTTTAACCAAGAAATGGTCTCCACCAGAAATCCAAGAATGTGATCTATGGCAAGGAAACATATGTGGGGTGAGGTGTATGAGCATCTGGTCGATGATCAATGGCCACACAACCCCCATTTTTGTCGAAAATAGCCATGAATGACCATTTACAATAATACCGAAGGCTAACACCTACGGATTTTTGGCCAAGAAATGGTCTCCACCAGAAATCCAAGAATGTGATCTATGGCAAGGAAACATATGTGGGGTGAGGTGTATGAGCCTCTGGTCGATGATCAATGGCCACACCATTGATCATCGACCAGACGCTCATACACCTCACCCCACATATGTTTCCTTGCCATAGATCAGATTCTTGGATTTCTGGTGGAGACCATTTCTTGGTCTAAAATCCGTAGGTCTTAGCCTCTAGTATTATTGAAAATGGTCGCTCATGGCTATTTTCATAAAAAATGGGGGTTGTGTGGCCATTGATCATCGACTAGAGGCTCGTACACCTCACCCCACATATGTTTCCTTGCCATAGATCACATTCTTGGATTTCTGGTGGAAACCATTTCTTGGTTAAAAACTCGTATGTGTTAGCCTTCGGTATTATTGAAAAAGGTCATTCATGGCTATTTTCGGCAAAATGGGGGTTGTGTGGCCATTGATCATCGATCAGAGGCTCATACACCTCACCCCACATATGTTTCCTTGCCATAGATCACATTCTTGGATTTCTGGTGGAGACCATTTCTTGGTCAAAAATCAGTAGGTCTTAGCCTCTAGTATTATTGAAAATGGTCGCTCATGGCTATTTTCATAAAAAAATGGGGGTTGTGTGGCCATTTATCATCGACTAGAGGCTCATAAATCTCACCCCACATATGTTTCCTTGCCATAGATCACATTCTTGGATTTTTGGTGGAGACCATTTCTTGGTCAAAAACTCGTACGTGTTAGCCTTCGGTATTATTGAAAATGGTCGTTCATGGCTATTTTCGACAAAAATGGGGGTTGTGTGGCCATTGATCATCGACCAGAGGCTCATACACCTCACCCCACATATGTTTCCTTGCCATAGATCACATTCTTGGATTTCTGGTGGAGACCATTTCTTGGCCTAAAATCCGTAGGTGTTAGCCTTCGGTATTATTGAAAATGTTCGCTCATGGCTATTTTCGACAAAAATGGGGGTTGTGTGGCCATTGATCATCGACCAGAGGCTCATACACCTCACCCCACATATGTTTCCTTGCCATAGATTACATTCTTGGATTTCTGGTGGAAACCATTTCTTGGTTAAAACCTCGTATGTGTTAGCCTTCGGTATTATTGAAAATGGTCGTTCATGGCTATTTTCGACAAAAATGGGGGTTGTGTGGCCATTGATCATCGACCAGACGCTCATACACCTCACCCCACATATGTTTCCTTGCCATAGATCACATTCTTGGATTTCTGGTGGAGACCATTTCTTGGTCTAAAATCCGTAGGTGTTAGCCTCTAGTATTATTGAAAATGGTCGCTCATGGCTATTTTCAAGGTCGCTCATGGCTATTTTCATAAAAAAATGGGGGTTGTGTGGCCATTTATCATCGACTAGAGGCTCATAAACCTCACCTCACATATGTTTCCTTGCCATAGATTACATTCTTGGATTTCTGGTGGAAACCATTTCTTGGTTAAAAACTCGTACGTGTTAGCCTTCGGTATTATTGAAAATGGTCATTCATGGCTATTTTCGGCAAAATGGGGGTTGTGTGGCCATTGATCGTCGACCAGAGGCTCATACACCTCACCCCACATATGTTTCCTTGTCGTAGATCACATTCTTGGATTTCTGGTGGAGACCATTTCTTGGTCAAAAATCCGTAGGTGTTAGCCTTCGATATTATTGAAAATGGTCATTCATGGCTATTTTCGGCAAAATGGGGGTTGTGTGGCCATTGATCGTCGACCAGAGGCTCATACACCTCACCCCACATATGTTTCCTTGTCGTAGATCACATTCTTGGATTTCTGGTGGAGACCATTTCTTGGTCAAAAATCCGTAGGTGTTAGCCTTCAGTGTCATTGAAAATGGTCGTTCATGGCTATTTTCGACAAAAAATAGGGTTGTGTGGCCATTGATCGTCGACCAGAGGCTCATACACCTCACCCCACATATGTTTCCTTGCCATAGATCACATTCTTGGATTTCTGGTGGAGACCATTTCTTGGTCAAAAATCCGTAGGTGTTAGCCTTCGGTATTATTGAAAATGGTCGTTCATGGCTATTTTCGACAAAAATGGGGGTTGTGTGGCCATTGATCATCGACCAGACGCTCATACACCTCACCCCACATATGTTTCCTTGCCATAGATCACATTCTTGGATTTCTGGTGGAGACCATTTCTTGGTCTAAAATCCGTAGGTGTTAGCCTCTTGTATTATTGAAAATGGTCGCTCATGGCTATTTTCAAGGTCGCTCATGGCTATTTTCATAAACAATGGGGGTTGTGTGGCCATTTATCATCGACTAGAGGCTCATAAACCTCACCCCACATATGTTTCCTTGCCATAGATCACATTCTTGGATTTCTGGTGGAGACCATTTCTTGGTTAAAAACTGGTACGTGTTAGCCTTCGGTATTATTGAAAATGGTCGTTCATGTCTATTTTCGGCAAAATGGGGGTTGTGTGGCCATTGATCATCGACCAGAGGCTAGTACACCTCACCCCACATATGTTTCCTTGCCATAGATCACATTCTTGGATTTCTGGTGGAGACCATTTCTTGGTCAAAAACTCGTACGTGTTAGCCTTCGGTATTATTGAAAATGGTCGTTCATGGCTATTTTCGGCAAAATGGGGGTTCTGTGGCCATTGATCATCGACCAGAGGCTCGTACACCTTACCCCACATATGTTTCCTTGCCATAGATCACATTCTTGGATTACTGGTGGAGACCATTTCTTGGTCAAAAATCCGTAGGTGTTAGCCTTCGGTATTATTGAAAATGGTCATTCATGGCTATTTTCGACAAAAATGGGGGTTGTGTGGCCATTGATCATCGACCAGAGGCTCGTACACCTCACTACACATATGTTTCCTTGCCATAGATCACATTCTTGGATTTTTGGTGGAGACCATTTCTTGGTCAAAAACTCGTACGTGTTAGCCTTCGGTATTATTGAAAATGGTCGTTCATCGCTATTTTCGACAAAAATGGGGGTTGTGTGGCCATTGATCATCGACCAGAGGCTCATACACCTCACCCCACATATGTTTCCTTGCCATAGATCACATTCTTGGATTTCTGGTGGAGACCATTTCTTGGTCAAAAATCCGTAGGTGTTAGCCTTCGGTATTATTGTAAATGGTCATTCATGGCTATTTTCGACAAAAATGGGGGTTGTGTGGCCATTGATCATCGACCAGAGGCTCATACACCTCACCCCACATATGTTTCCTTGCCATAGATCACATTCTTGGATTTCTGGTGGAGACCATTTCTTGGTCAAAAATCCGTACGTGTTAGCCTTTGGTATTTTTGAAAATGGTCATTCATGGCTATTTTCGACAAAAATGGGGGTTGTGTGGCCATTGATCGTCGACCAGAGGCTCATACACCTCACCCCACATATGTTTCCTTGTCGTAGATCACATTCTTGGATTTCTGGTGGAGACCATTTCTTGGTCAAAAATCCGTAGGTGTTAGCCTTCGATATTATTGAAAATGGTCGTTCATGGCTATTTTCGACAAAAATGGGGGTTGTGTGGCCATTGATCATCGACCAGACGCTCATACACCTCACCCCACCTATGTTTCCTTGCCATAGATCACATTCTTGGATTTATGGTGGAGACCATTTCTTGGTCAAAAATTCGTAGGTGTTAGCCTTCAGTGACATTGAAAATGGTCGTTCATGGCTATTTTCGACAAAAATTAGGGTTGTGTGGCCATTGATCGTCGACCAGAGGCTCATACACCTCACCCCACATATGTTTCCTTGCCATAGATCACATTCTTGGATTTCTGGTGGAGACCATTTCTTGGTCAAAAATCCGTAGGTGTTAGCCTTTGGTATTATTGAAAATGGTCATTCATGGCTATTTTCGGCAAAATGGGGGTTGTGTGGCCATTTATCATCGACTAGAGGCTCATAAATCTCACCCCACATATGTTTCCTTGCCATAGATCACATTCTTGGATTTTTGGTGGAGACCATTTCTTGGTCAAAAACTCGTACGTGTTAGCCTTCGGTATTATTGAAAATGGTCGTTCATGGCTATTTTCGGCAAAATGGGGGTTGTGTGGCCATTGATCGTCGACCAGAGGCTCATACACCTCACCCCACATATGTTTCCTTGTCGTAGATCACATTCTTGGATTTCTGGTGGAGACCATTTCTTGGCCTAAAATCCGTAGGTGTTAGCCTCTAGTATTATTGAAAATGGTCGCTCATGGCTATTTTCAAGGTCGCTCATGGCTATTTTCATAAAAAATGGGGGTTGTGTGGCCATTTATCATCGACTAGAGGCTCATAAACCTCACCCCACATATGTTTCCTTGCCATAGATCACATTCTTGGATTTCTGGTGGAGACCATTTCTTGGTTAAATACTCGTACGTGTTAGCCTTTGGTATTATTGAAAATGGTCGTTCATGGCTATTTTCGGCAAAATGGGGGTTGTGTGGCCATTGATCATCGACCAGAGGCTCGTACACCTCACCCCACATATGTTTCCTTGCCATAGATCACATTCTTGGATTTCTGGTGGAGACCATTTCTTGGTCAAAAATCCGTAGGTGTTAGCCTTCAGTGTCATTGAAAATGGTCGTTCATGGCTATTTTCGACAAAAATGGGGGTTGTGTGGCCATTGATGGTCGACCAGAGGCTCGTACACCTCACCCCACATATGTTTCCTTGCCATAGATCACATTCTTGGATTTCTGGTGGAGACCATTTCTTGGTCAAAAATCCGTAGGTGTTAGCCTTCGGTATTATTGTAAATGGTCATTCATGGCTATTTTCGACAAAAATGGGGGTTGTGTGGCCATTGATCTTCGACCAGAGGCTCATACACCTCACTACACATATGTTTCCTTGCCATAGATCACATTCTTGGATTTATGGTGGAGACCATTTCTTGGTCAAAAATCCGTAGGTGTTAGCCTTCAGTGTCATTGAAAATGGTCGTTCATGGCTATTTTCGAGAAAAAATAGGGTTGTGTGGCCATTGATCGTCGACCAGAGGCTCATACACCTCACCCCACATATGTTTCCTTGCCATAGATCACATTCTTGGATTTCTGGTGGAGACCATTTCTTGGGCAAAAATCCGTAGGTGTTAGCCTTTGGTATTTTTGAAAATGGTCATTCATGGCTATTTTCGACAAAAATGGGGGTTGTGTGGCCATTGATCTTCGACCAGAGGCTCATAAACCTCACCCCACATATGTTTCCTTGCCATAGATTACATTCTTGGATTTATGGTGGAGACCATTTCTTGGTCAAAAATCCGTAGGTGTTAGCCTTCAGTGTCATTGAAAATGGTCGTTCATGGCTATTTTCGACAAAAATTAGGGTTGTGTGGCCATTGATCGTCGACCAGAGGCTCATACACCTCACCCCACATATGTTTCCTTGCCATAGATTACATCCTTGGATTTCTGGTGGAAACCATTTCTTGGTTAAAAACTCGTACGTGTTAGCCTTCGGTATTATTGAAAATGGTCGTTCATGGCTATTTTCGACAAAAATTAGGGTTGTGTGGCCATTGATCGTCGACCAGAGGCTCATACACCTCACCCCACATATGTTTCCTTGCCATAGATCACATTCTTGGATTTCTGGTGGAGACCATTTCTTGGTCAAAAATCCGTAGGTGTTAGCCTTCGATATTATTGAAAATGGTCGTTCATGGCTATTTTCGACAAAAATGGGGGTTGTGTGGCCATTGATCATCGACCAGAGGCTCATACACCTCACCCCACATATGTTTCCTTGCCATAGATCACATTCTTCGATTTCTGGTGGAGACCATTTCTTGGTCAAAAATCCGTAGGTGTTAGCCTTCGGTATTATTGAAAATGGTCGTTCATGGCTATTTTCGACAAAAATGGGGGTTGTGTGGCCATTGATCATCGACCAGAGGCTCATACACCTCACCCCACATATGTTTCCTTGCCATAGATTACATTCTTGGATTTCTGGTGGAAACCATTTCTTGGTCAAAAATCCGTAGGTGTTAGCCTTCGGTATTATTGAAAATGGTCCTTCATGGCTATTTTCGACAAAAATTAGGGTTGTGTGGCCATTGATCGTCGACCAGAGGCTCGTACACCTCACCCCACATATGTTTCCTTGCCATAGATCAAATTCTTGGATTTCTGGTGGAGACCATTTCTTGGTCAAAAATCCGTAGGTGTTAGCCTTCGATATTATTGAAAATGGTCGTTCATCGCTATTTTCGACAAAAATGGGGGTTGTGTGGCCATTGATCATCGACCAGAGGCTCATACACCTCACCCCACATATGTTTCCTTGCCATAGATCACATTCTTGGATTTCTGGTGGAGACCATTTCTTGGTCAAATATCCGTAGGTGTTAGCCTTTGGTATTATTGAAAATGGTCGTTCATGGCTATTTTCGACAAAAATGGGGGTTGTGTGGCCATTCATCATCGACCAGAGGCTCATAAACCTCACCCCACATATGTTTCCTTGCCATAGATTACATTCTTGGATTTCTGGTGGAGACCATTTCTTGGTTAAAAACTCGTACGTGTTAGCCTTCGGTATTATTGAAAATGGTCATTCATGGCTATTTTCGGCAAAATGGGGGTTGTGTGGCCATTGATCATCGACCAGAGGCTCGTACACCTCACCCCACATATGTTTCCTTGCCATAGATCACATTCTTGGATTTCTGGTGGAGACCATTTCTTGGTCAAAAATCCGTACGTGTTAGCCTTTGGTATTTTTGAAAATGGTCATTCATGGCTATTTTCGACAAAAATGGGGGTTGTGTGGCCATTTATCATCGACTAGAGGCTCATACACCTCACCCCACATATGTTTCCTTGCCATAGATCACATTCTTGGATTTCTGGTGGAGACCATTTCTTGGTCAAAAATCCGTAGGTGTTAGCCTTCGGTATTATTGAAAATGGTCATTCATGGCTATTTTCGACAAAAATGGGGGTTGTGTGGCCATTGATCATCGACCAGATGCTCATACACCTCACCCCACATATGTTTCCTTGCCATAGATCACATTCTTGGATTTCTGGTGGAGACCATTTCTTGGTCTAAAATCCGTAGGTGTTAGCCTCTAGTATTATTGAAAATGGTCGCTCATGGCTATTCTCAAGGTCGCTCATGGCTATTTTCATAAAAATGGGGGTTGTGTGGCCATTTATCATCGACTAGAGGCTCATAAACCTCACCCCACATATGTTTCCTTGCCATAGATTACATTCTTGGATTTCTGGTGGAGACCATTTCTTGGTTAAAAACTCGTACGTGTTAGCCTTCGGTATTATTGAAAATGGTCATTCATGGCTATTTTCGGCAAAATGGGGGTTGTGTGGCCATTGATCGTCGACCAGAGGCTCATACACCTCACCCCACATATGTTTCCTTGCCATAGATCACATTCTTGGATTTCTGGTGGAGACCATTTCTTGGTCAAAAATCCGTAGGTGTTAGCCTTCGGTATTATTGTAAATGGTCATTCATGGCTATTTTCGACAAAAATGGGGGTTGTGTGGCCATTGATCATCGACCAGAGGCTCATACACCTCACTACACATATGTTTCCTTGCCATAGATCACATTCTTGGATTTATGGTGGAGACCATTTCTTGGTCAAAAATCCGTAGGTGTTAGCCTTCAGTGTCATTGAAAATGGTCGTTCATGGCTATTTTCGACAAAAATTAGGGTTGTGTGGCCATTGATCGTCGACCAGAGGCTCATACACCTCACCCCACATATGTTTCCTTGCCATAGATCAAATTCTTGGATTTCTGGTGGAGACCATTTCTTGGTCAAAAATCCGTAGGTGTTAGCCTTCGGTATTATTGAAAATGGTCGTTCATGGCTATTTTCAACAAAAATGGGGGTTGTGTGGCCATTGATCATCGACCAGACACTCATACACCTCACCCCACATATGTTTCCTTGCCATAGATCACATTCTTGGATTTCTAGTGGAGACCATTTCTTGGTTAAAAACTCGTACGTGTTAGCCTTCGGTATTATTGAAAATGGTCATTCATGGCTATTTTCGGCAAAATGGGGGTTGTGTGGCCATTGATCATCGACCAGAGGCTCGTACACCTCACCCCACATATGTTTCCTTGCCATAGATCACATTCTTGGATTTCTGGTGGAGACCATTTCTTGGTTAAAAATCCGTACGTGTTAGCCTTTGGTATTTTTGAAAATGGTCATTCATGGCTATTTTCGACAAAAATGGGGGTTGTGTGGCCATTGATCATCGACCAGATGCTCATACACCTCACCCCACATATGTTTCCTTGCCATAGATCACATTCTTGGATTTCTGGTGGAGACCATTTCTTGGTCTAAAATCCGTAGGTGTTAGCCTCTAGTATTATTGAAAATGGTCGCTCATGGCTATTCTCAAGGTCGCTCATGGCTATTTTCATAAAAAATGGGGGTTGTGTGGCCATTTATCATCGACTAGAGGCTCATAAACCTCACCCCACATATGTTTCCTTGCCATAGATTACATTCTTGGATTTCTGGTGGAGACCATTTCTTGGTTAAAAACTCGTACGTGTTAGCCTTCGGTATTATTGAAAATGGTCATTCATGGCTATTTTCGGCAAAATGGGGGTTGTGTGGCCATTGATCGTCGACCAGAGGCTCATACACCTCACCCCACATATGTTTCCTTGCCATAGATCACATTCTTGGATTTATGGTGGAGACCATTTCTTGGTCAAAAATCCGTAGGTGTTAGCCTTCGGTATTATTGTAAATGGTCATTCATGGCTATTTTCGACAAAAATGGGGGTTGTGTGGCCATTGATCATCGACCAGAGGCTCATACACCTCACTACACATATGTTTCCTTGCCATAGATCACATTCTTGGATTTCTGGTGGAGACCATTTCTTGGTCAAAAATCCGTAGGTGTTAGCCTTCGGTATTATTGAAAATGGTCGTTCATGGCTATTTTCGACAAAAATGGGGGTTGTGTGGCCATTGATCATCGACCAGACGCTCATACACCTCACCCCACATATGTTTCCTTGCCATAGATCACATTCTTGGATTTCTAGTGGAGACCATTTCTTGGTTAAAAACTCGTACGTGTTAGCCTTCGGTATTATTGAAAATGGTCATTCATGGCTATTTTCGGCAAAATGGGGGTTGTGTGGCCATTGATCATCGACCAGAGGCTCGTACACCTCACCCCACATATGTTTCCTTGCCATAGATCACATGCTTGGATTTCTGGTGGAGAGCATTTCTTGGTTAAAAATTCGTACGTGTTAGCCTTTGGTATTTTTGAAAATGGTCATTCATGGCTATTTTCGACAAAAATGGGGGTTGTGTGGCCATTCATCATCGACTAGAGGCTCATACACCTCACCCCACATATGTTTCCTTGCCATAGATCACATTCTTGGATTTTTGGTGGAGACCATTTCTTGGTAAAAAATCCGTAGGTGTTAGCCTTCGGTATTATTGAAAATGGTCGTTCATGGCTATTTTCGACAAAAATGGGGGTTGTGTGGCCATTGATCATCGACCAGACGCTCATACACCTCACCCCACATATGTTTCCTTGCCATAGATCACATTCTTGGATTTCTGGTGGAGACCATTTCATGGTCTAAAATCCGTAGGTGTTAGCCTCTAGTATTATTGAAAATGGTCGCTCATGGCTATTTTCAAGGTCGCTCATGGCTATTTTCATAAAAAATGGGGGTTGTGTGGCCATTTATCATCGACTAGAGGCTCATAAACCTCACCCCACATATGTTTCATTGCCATAGATTACATTCTTGGATTTCTAGTGGAAACCATTTCTTGGTTACAAACTCGTACGTGTTAGCCTTCAGTATTATTGAAAATGGTCATTCATGGCTATTTTCGGCAAAATGGGGGTTGTGTGGCCATTGATCGTCGACCAGAGGCTCATACACCTCACCCCACATATGTTTCCTTGTCGTAGATCACATTCTTGGATTTCTGGTGGAGACCATTTCTTGGTCAAAAATCCGTAGGTGTAAGCCTTCGATATTATTGAAAA